>NC_046165.1:85547662-85847662 GCF_011064425.1 Rattus rattus | reverse complement strand
TTACCAAGAGATAGTCATCATGGCCTTCGGAGCCAAAGTCCTGTTCATACATAGAGTTCCCAGGAACAAGCCTGAGCGAGGCAGCCAGTCAGAAGGGCTGTGTGCAGACCATTCCCTCTGGGTAGCTCTATCTGTACAAGTCAGATCGTGTGGCCACATATCATCCAGTTACTTGATCTCTCCAAATGGAGTGAGTTACTAGCAAGCAAGAAACCTGGATCTGAGAAGCCAATGTTCAATTATCTTAGGGCCGACCTTTCTCCCCTGCCGGGAAAGGCCTGCTGACCTGAAATGACTGTGTTATTTACATAAGTGACACCAGGAGGGTCACCTGATGTTCTGGTTTTTGGTCTGACATCCATGCCATGATATTTACCTGGGTGACACTTGGCAGGTCACCTGATGCTCCTATTCTGGTCCTGTTGACATAGAGGTCATATGTATTGTTGTGGGAGAACTTCAGCTCAGACTAAGGTTATAAATGAGTAAGTCAGATGTGAACTAGGAGAAAATCAGTAGTTTTGTATTTATTTTGTGTGGGCTGGAGACCCATTTCCTGCTTATATTACTTAAAACCCATATCCTGTTTCCCTGTCAAAATTGGCAGCTTAGTTGGCAATTAAAAAAAAATAATGTTTACACACACAGGAAAACCCCAGCTTCAGCTCTCAAGGAACTTATCACCTTAATTAGATTTAAAAATATAGAAATGGGAAGAAAATGGGATCGTTATGTCCAACTACACAAAAATAAATATTTTTCTTAGAAGGAAATCAGAGGAGAAATAAGTACTTGGAATGCAGAAATTGCATCTAATAGAGTGCTTTTTTTTTTTAAAGCTGAAACAAAAGGAAGCAGACTAATATGAGAATTGTAGCCAATTACCCCACACCATACATAATGGAGAGGAGGCCTGGAGTAATAGACGCTTCTGGAATGTTAGAACTGAAAAGGGATCTTAGAGATTGTTTTCACTTGCTTGACATGTAAGCACACCAATGCCTAGGAAGGCGAACAGCCCATGCCGGGAATCTCTTCCTGTGCAAGGCGAACCACGTCTCCAACTCAAGCATGGCTCTTCTCACCCATTGTTTTCAGCTCGGATACTCCTACTCCATGGAGCTTGTGGATTTGTTAGAGTCACTGGGCAAGCAAGATACTACCTGGGGATCCCAGCAGTGCCTGAGATACGAGCAGTGCTCTCCAAGGTTGTGGAACCAAAAGCTAGGCATTGAATCCATAATCCTCTTGCGGAATGCAGGAGCTAATATGAACCAAGAGATCTTGGATTTGGAAGGTAGAAAACAGAGCCCTGAGAGGTGCGTGGCCAGGAAGGAGAGAGCCCTTGACTGAAAGTGACAGAAGCTCAGAGGAGCTCCTCTGCAAACCAGCATATAGCACAGAGTCCGTGTGAGTTACTGGCTCAGAGGCTTGTGTGCCTTTATCTTCAACTACGCTGTGTGTGCTACTGCTGCCTTCCTAGTTGGAAATCTGTCCCCTAAGGCTGGCAAATATGGCCACCGGAAGCTCCAGGTTTTTCCTGGAGGAAGGAGGGGAGGGAGGAAGTAGTGAATGAGTGAGACAGACAGAGAGACAGAGACAGAGAGACAGACTCGGATCATGATCATACCACCACAGTCTAGGCTGTGGTTCTGTTGGGCTGATTTGTGTCATGTATCCCTCTGTGAACACAATTGACTGTTGTCACTGGTGTGTGTCATATGCCAGCCCATCGAGGCTAGGGCTGAAGTTTAATTTACCCCAAGAAGAGAGCCAAAAGCACAAAGAAAGTAGCCCTTAGCATAGAATCAAAAAGATAGGAGTCAGTGTGATGCTCAGTGGAAAATCCCTGTCTAATATGCTTGAGACACTGGATTCGTCCCCACGACTGCCAAAAATACATGTTCCATCATGTCGTCAACAGACAGCAAATCCCCCAGTGCTGATCCCAGACTGTTCTTCAGTTCCTTTGGATTGTCTTTCTTCTTTTTTAATTCTTTTCTTTTCCTTTTTTCCTTTCCTTTCCTTTCCTCTCCTTTCCTTCCCTTTCCTTTCCTTTCCTTCCCTGTCCTTTCTATTTCTCTTTGAGACTGGCCCCCACATAGCCCATATGCATCTCGAGTGCACTATAGAACGAAGATGGTCTTAAACTCATACCTTCCCACGTGAGTGCTGACATACCTACTTCATTCTTTATGTTTGGTGGGAACCAGACAAATGGAAGAATTGTGTGACAGTGCTAGCTAACTTACAGGGTGTTTTCCACATGTCAGATATATACTTTACTCATATTCACCTGTGTGCACACGCATGTATACACACACACACACACACACACACACACACACACACACTTGTCCCTATTCTTCCTCCTACTGGTTCCCTTTCTTCATTGTCTGCCTTTGAGCTGGAGCAATGGCTCAGTGGTTGAGAGTGAACACACTGCTCTGATAGAGGCTCCAAGTTCAGTTCCCAGGACCTCTCTTAGGGTGGCTCACAAATCCTTAGCTCTCCAGTTATGGCGCCCAATGCCTTCTTCTTGCCTACATAGGCACTTGTACTCATGAGGGCAAACCTACCCTCAGACATATGCATTCTTATAATTTTAAAAGTAAAACATAACTTAAACAGCCTCCACTTTACTTTTATGCCGTAGATAGATGGATGGATGGATGGATGGATGGATGGATGGATGGATGGATGGGTGGGTGGATGGAGGAGAGAAAGAAAATTTGGGATTTTGGAGGTCTGGCTTATTTTGATCAATATACTAATGTGTAGTTTTATCCATTTTCCTAAAAAAAAATTTGATTTCATTTTTATGGATGAATAAAAGCATGTAGACCCCATCTCTTTATCTATTTTCTGCTCACCCGCTGATTGGCACCTAGATAACATGATCTGTATCTTGGCTACTGTGAGTCACACTTGCTTTTTACCTTACTGGTCCTCGGGATAGCCCTAGGGGACAGATTGCTTAGAACGCCTTCCCTCCTTCTACTTTTCATGGCAACTTAGATTCAGAGAAGTTAATTGTTGTGTTTAATAGCAGCGTTATTAAGGAACAGTGCTGGGATTTAGAAGAAGGAAGTTTTATTATTTATTATCATGTGTGTATGTGTGTATGTGTGTATGTGTGTGTGAGTGTATGTATGTGTGTGTGAGTGTGTGTGCGTGTGTGTGTGAGTGTGTGTGTGTGTGTGTGTGTGAGTGTGTGTGTGTGTGTGAGTGTATGTATGTGTGTGTGAGTGTGTGTGCGTGTGTGTGTTCATGCATAGTTGTCATGAATGGCTCTTGAATGGAAGCTAGAGGACAATTAGTAGGAGTCAGTTCTTTTCTTCACCATGGAAGTCCCAGAGATCAAACTCAAGCAGTCTGGCTTAGCATCTAACTGTAGCACCTTTACCCCTGAGTCATCTCCCTGGCAGTGGTAAGAGTACTTTGATTATAAAGTCTGTATTCAAGCTGAAATATATGCTGCATGCCATACAAATCAGCCTTTAAAACTCTGAATTACCTTTTTCTACTCCGTTTTATTGCCAGTGGCTAATAGAACAACCAGCCCACTGCTGGACCCATATTGGAGATGTATTCTCTAGAATAGAACACCGTGTGAAAATTTAACTCTGACAGATCAAACCTGATTTTAAATGTGTAAGGGGATTTGCTAGTCACATGTACTCCTCCAGAGTCCATGAAGCTCTGGGGTTGTCTCTAAAGACTTCTCGGGGTAAGCGGTGATGGGTTTTTGAGGGCTCTGCAGTCCATAGTCTGAAGAGCTGGGACTGTGTCTAAAGCCTTCTCATGGTAAATAGCCATGGGTCTTGTGTTTTTTGAGGTCTTTACAGGCTGAGGGAGGCCATTTTGCAGCTGTCTGCCAGAGCATGGATTCTGAGAGTGCTAATGGTGAGTGAGAAGAATCGATTTTCAGCAGCCGTTCCAAAAGGGCTACGAAAATTTATGGAGACTCAGGGAAGGAGCCACAGAGGCAGAGGGACTCCAAGCTTCAGGAAGAGCTCCTCGTGGGCTCAGGGGGACTCCAAAGCCATGCCCTAAATTAAAACAAGAAATATAGAAAACAACATACACACCGCCATTGCCCACGCTCAACACCAACCACTGTAAAGGCTACCAGTCTGGGCTACTTAGCTATTTATATCTAGTGATTTCTGGGCAAGCCTGGGACACTGTGTAAGACACACAGTGAACGCAGGATGATTGTAAGGAGCACTAGGGTGGACTTCAGGTATGGATTAACAGCTACTTGACTGTTAGGGTAGCAGACTCAATGACATCTCAGAAACCGTTTTAGCTTCGTTAAGATGCCACAGGGAAAGCCACCAAGGCATTCTGGTTATGGTCGAGCTGGACTCACTTGCTGAGATGTGCCAGCGACTCTCAGTGGCTGACCCAACACCCTCTGTGCTTTGCGTAGCCACTCTGTCACCTCTGCTCTACGCTCCCTCCCACAGACAGGCTGCAGCCCTGCCAACCTGTGCTGCGTATAAACTTGAGTCTGTGGCGGTCTCCTTGCTCCTCCCACTGAGCCCCAGCTGCCTTGTGTCCTTTCCTCTCAGAAGACCTCCTGAGCCCATTCCAGGCTGAGGCGGGACATTCACTCCTCTCAGTGTGCTTAGCGCACAACCCCACAACCTGCAAACTTACTGCCTATTATTATTATAGCTTCAATGCAAGGCTCACACCCTGTCTATGAACTTGAAAAATAAGTCACGTCTCTGCTTCTTGGCTACAACCAAATAAAGCTCGAACACATACAGGATGTAAGTAGTTGAGGAAGGGCATCTTGCCAGTGATCAGCCATTGAGGAATCTGTCTCCCCACCTTGCAATCACTATGAAGGCCCTAGAGCTCCTTAGGGAAAGGTGGCGATGTTATGGGCGCTGCCCCTGTGCGTAATGGAGTGTTGATGGGCCCAGTCTTGTACAGATCTTTTACAGGTAGTCCCTTTGCACCATGAGTTCCCGAGTGCAATAGCCATCTCCAGTCTAGAAGACAGTCAGCCGTCCAGCACGAACACCCCCACCCTCCAGTCCTTGCAATTCTTTACATCCCTCTCCTTCAGTGTTTGCTATACCTCGGAGCGGGTGGGGCAGATGTCCTTTGGGGGCTGAGCACCGATGAGTCATTTATTCTCCGTCCTTTGACCTGACCGGTGTTTAAACCGTTAGCACCTCTTTGTCTTCGCTTGCTGTAAAGTTGCCCAACACTAAAAACCCTTTGGTTACCTGCCCAGTCAGCACTCACATACTTGTTAGGCCCAGAGTGGAGCCCGAGCGTTGACACACAGCCCAGCACTGTGCTGGAACTGATCTTTTAAATCCTGTACAGACAACAGTTTCTACAACTGCTCTCCCTTCTCGCCCTTAATCCAGTGTCTCGTTAAACAGAGGAAAAAATGCTGAACAGAGCGGGCCTTCCCAGCCTAAGCAACCTAAGTGAGAAAACTTGGGATTGGGGGATCGCCTGTGCCAAACCTCTATAAACGGATGCTGAAGGTGTCAGGCTCAGAAGTTATGAGGAAAATAAAGAGTTGTTCCAGAGCTGAGACTCTCATACTAGGGTTGGGGGTCAGTAGTGGGAACAGATGCTCTCTGACCTATGGCCGGGCATCCACAGCCTCTGGTCTTTTCAGTCAGGCACTCCCCACATACCTCATGTCTACGATGAGGACCCATGGATGAATCTCAACCCTTTACATTTTCTTACTTACTTAATTAAAACTGAAGGCTGCAGCTCGATGAAGCTTACCCCTGTTTATGTTTGGGTAACCATGTCCTTGAATAGCGGGCTAAACATTTTTGATTTTATTCACAAAAATATGCTGTTTAGTGTCTACATCACAGTGTTATTGTTGTTAGGTTTCTCCTCCTCCTCCTCCCCTCCTCCTCTTCTCCTCCTCCTCCCCTTCCTCCTCCTCCTGCTCCTCCTCCTCTGCTCCTCCTCCTCCTCCTCCTCCTCCTCCTCCTCCTCCTCCTCCTCCTCCTCCTCCTGCTCCTCCTCCTCCTACTCCTCCTCCTCCTCCTCCTCCTCCTCCTCCTCCTCCTCCTCCTCCTCGCTCCTCCTCCTCCTCCTCCTCCTCTCCTCCTCCTGCTCCTCCTCCTCCTCCTCCTCCTCCTCCTGCTCCTCCTCCTCCTCTTCCTCCTTCCCTATCTGTAGCATTTTTGTGAGTAAATTTATAAAAGAACAATTGAATGGTCTTCACATTTAAGAATCCCTAAATGCTCATCGACACCTTCTCGTTTAAGGCGTGTCAAACTTTAGAAAGGCCCCTTATGAAGTCTCTAAATGCTGACATGTACGTGCAGAAAATATGACCATCCCCAAGGCAGGCTGATGGGATGAGAACGTTTATCTCAGACATTGCGCTTCCACTGACAGCTTCCGCAAGCTTCCCTGTCCAGAGCCCGTGCTAATTCTTTACAACCAATCCTTCAGACCCAGGGCCTCTACCCTAAGCACAGTCACCTCTGCTACTCTACAGATTTCAGGGTGGGCTTCCGGGCTCCCCTGATGGATCTCACAGGCATCGAAACAAGGAAAATCATAGGGAAGTTTCCCTGTGTATTCGGGAATTTCCATCAAGCGCCTCACCAGGGTGGATAACGTCTTTCTAATTTTTGTCTGTTCCCTTGTTCCTCCTGCCTTGCCACTCAGCTTAACTGCCTTTGCACATTTCTACTCAGCAGAGGTGAGGCATACCCAACCCTTGCTTTCTGCTCCGTGGCCCACCCATCCCCACTCACAACCCAATAGTTAGGGACGGGCTGGGAAATGGATGCCGACTTATGACTGCTCAGGAAGTAAAAACTTCACATTCTGTCTGAGCCTGGCCCCATCACCACACACTAGGGCATGAGACGGTGACTCTCAGACATCAAAGTTCCTGCAACTCTCCCTACAGGAATCTCGCCGCTGCTGGTCTCTCCTGAGAGGAGCTGCTGGCTTCAGCTGCACCTTAGGAGAACGGACGTTCCCATGGCACAGCGGGCCAGAGCACAGGAAAGCAGCTGGCGTCTGAGTTGTTTAAAGCAGGCAGCTCTTTAGCTGTCCTCCTGCCCCAGTTGCCCCAACATGAGCTCTCTCCTGCCATGAGGGGCACAGATGTGAGGACTATGCATTTAATGTTGTGCTAGACATGAAACACAGCCATTTTCTTGCCATTTCTTGGGAGATGACAGCTTCGTGATGCTGGCTGTAACCACAGCCTGGAGGAGGCATTAGGGGAGCAAAGTGAGAGCCTCTCTTCATGGGCACTCTTTGTAATGATACTGGGTAGATGGACAGTCCCGAGTGGTTTGCTAAAGGGCCAAGAGCAAAGCTTGTGGGCCTCGTTTCTAAAGGGAATGCCTGCCTTCCCGGGCTCGTGCACACCCAGGTTCCCTAAATGCATAACCAGATGATGGGACAGTACCTGAGTGTCCTAGAACCCCGCTCCAAGGGCTCTTCCTGGGTGAGTTAGAATGAAGGGCGGTCCGTCATGAACCTCTCAGCTAGTGTGAAGTCTACCACCTGAGAGTAGGTGCTGCGCCATCATCCCTTCCGCCATCCTCCTCTCCTGACTGGATTGGTACCTTCCCTCTCCCTCAGCAGGAACCTGTTATCCACACTTGGTCCTCCTTCCCGTGACTGTCTGTGCAGTCATCTGCAGGAGAAAGCAGTAGGGGAGGACGTTAATGCAGCCTGGTGCTGACTGCTGTATCTAAAACACAGCTCCTGGGACTGTGTGTTAGATCCAGGGTGGGGGACAAAGGACAGGAAGAGGCACTCTGTGTTCTGAGGCCCAGAGGCCAGTCTGTATTACTTTTCTCTTTGCCGTAACCGAATACCTAACAAGAAGCAACTCAGTGGAGGAGGTTTGATTTTGGTTTTCAGTGCAGAGCGTAGGATCCATTGGGCGGGGAGGCCAGTGTGAAGGGAACGGTTTTCCCCTGGTGGAGGTATAAGGCTGACCCCTCACATCCCAGCAGATCAGAAGACAGGCACAGGGGTGCTGGCCTTCATCTGGCTTTCCGTGTTCCTTTTTAGCTCGACCATGTGCCTCCCATCAGCGGGTAGTACTGTCCACTCGCACCTTGGACAAACCCCACTAGATGCACTCTCACACCCAAAGGCGTGCCCTCTGGAATGATTCAACATTCAGTCGCGATGGCAGCAAACTTCACAGTCACACTTCCTGAAGCCACACTGGCGGTTTCCAACGCCCAAGATTCTTTCAGCCACACTTTGGTTTTCGGGTAATACCGTTCTGGCATGTTCTTCTCTTGGGTCCCATCTTCCTGTGGGATTGAGTTTCCGAGATCACCAGGTTTCCACTGTGGTGCTTTGAAGCAATAAGAAATTGCTACAGAGTTTCTCTAGCCGTAGTCTCTGCACGCAGTAGCACAGAAACTGAAGGCCTCTGACTTGCCTGGAAGAGCTTCATGTCCCATAGTGAGCCTTATTCCCTGTGTGATACTCATTTAAGCTTTCAGTCTCAACAATGCTGGGACGTCCTTAGTTAAGACCTCCCTGGTCTCTCCTGACCTCAGCAACACACAGAGGATGGTATCAAAGCCTAGCTGAGATCGGTTGGATCTACTTCAGAGGCCTGCAAACTTTCTTAAGTGTGAGAAAGTAAATATTCCAGGCTTGGCAGAACCCTTGGAGGCCCTTGCAACATGAGCGCAGCTCTTTTCCAATAAAAGTTTATTTACAAAGCTAAGTAATTGATCTGAAGAAACTCGTTTTCTATTTATGACTAATAATAACCCCATCTTTCTCATAGTGGCCATGCACACACGTCCTCTGCATTTTAAGAAACTAGTAAACAAAGTTAATTGGAGACAAAATTGTAGCGAGAGTCACTCTGTGACTGCTGGAAGGATTAGTATTTGAGGAGTCCTGGTGTATGTAATAGGAGGGCCTGGGGCAGGAGTCTGTAGTTCTCCCTCTTGGCCATTTTCTTACAGGGCTGCCTTTGTTTTGCAAAGCAGCTTATCTTCAGAGCAGCTCCAAACTTGAGAATGAGTACAGGGTCATGCGTAGTATATGAATATGAGTTTGCGTGTGTTTATGTACATATGTACCATGTGAATGGGGTACATGTATGTGAACATGTATGTGGAGGCCACAGGTATATGTTGGTTGTCTTCCTCAATTGCTCTCCATCTTACTTTAGAGCTTGCAATTTAGTTAGACTAATTAGTCAGTGAGCCCCAGGGATCTTCCTATCACCAACGTCTCCAGCATTGGGATGTCATGCATGCAGCATTGGGATGTCATGCATGCAGCATTGGGATGACACTCATGCAGCATTGGGATGACACACATGCAGCATTGGGATGACACACATGCAGCATTGGGATGACACACATGCAGCATTGGGATGACACACATGCAGCATTGGGATGACATACATGCAGTATTGGGATGACAGACATGCAGCATTGGGATGACATCCATGCAGTATTGGGATGACATACATGCAGCATTGGGATGACACACATGCAGCATTGGGATGACACACATGCAGCATTGGGATGACATACATGCAGTATTGGGATTCCATGCATGCAGCATTGGGATGACAAGCATGCAGCACTGGGATGACATACATGCAGCATTGGGATGCCATGCATGCAGCATTGGGATGACACGCATGCAGCACTGGGATGACATACGTGCAGCATTGGGATGACATACATGCAGCATTGGGATGCCATGCATGCAGCACTGGGATTAAATGCACAGTTCATTGTAACCTTTTAAGGGAGTTGCCGGGAATCAAACTCAGTTCCTTATACTCGCACAGCAAATAACTTATCTTCTGAGACATCTCTCTGGATCTCTCTAGCCAGGTCTTACTTTGTTGGATCCTCAGGATTTGGTCATGTGATAGCTAATATAAGCAAGGGCCATGAGTAGGTACATGTGTGCGGGAACTGCACCTCAGTGTGGGGACAGCATCAGGTGAGCTGATGGTGCAGTGTGGGGTCTGTAAGGGACATCCAGTTGCAGCATGCCTCTACCTCCCCCAGGAGCAACCAGGCTGTGTGACGTCATACAGCAGGGACTCGGGCAGTCTGGATTCAGGTCACACTCAGAACCCAGATCTATGTAACGTTACCAAATTCCACAGTATCTTGGGCATCAGGCCATGCGTTCGTGTCCTCAGCCTGAGGATACGAACAGACTTGTGGCTGTTGTGAGGGGTAGACAGTCAAGAGAGGCAGATGCTAAAAACGGAACTAAGCTAAGAGTCAGTTCCATCTCTGCTCTTCCCCCTGTGGGGCTGGTGCACCCCACCCCAACTGAGTAGCAAAGTCCGTCAGCAGTGCTGTAAGAGGCTACACGGAACAGCAAAGGCTCTGCGCCATCCCACAGGCCATGTACGCAAAGCAAGAGCTACTCTTGGATTTGAAATTTGCCCCAGGAGTTCAGCTTTATACCCACAAAGTGAAGTGGTAGGTACTCTGACCCATGACAGAGCTTCCGCCCAAACCAGCTGATGCTGTACCAGGACTGATAGCTCCTTGAGCCTCGCACCTCAGTCACAAGTCACTCTACATGAGGAGATCCCAGCACAGCCTCCGAGGGGTGTCCAGAAGAAACTAGTCTTGACACACTCTCACCCTCTTGTCGCATGCCGCACACCCACGTCTCAGTGTGTCCCCCATTTACTACAGCCTCAAAGTCCGTGCTATGTTTTCCCCTGCAGTGTTTCTCCCCTGCTCTTCCTCTCTGAGCCTCCTCTACTCTGTGAAGTGAACAAGGGTCCGCACCAAGCAGATCCAAATGCAGGCAAACAGGACATGGGGGGAGGGGGTTACTGCCTCCTCTCTGTGAGGTGATGATAGCATAAGACCTCTGTTGAGACAATATTCAGAGTCAAACTTGTTCTTGAGTCGGAGAGAGACAGACAGGCAGACAGACAACAGGCAAGTGACTCCCTCCCATAGTTGCCACTATGCTGGCTTTAAGCCTGGGGGCTCTGAGCCCAGGGCTTGTACTTAGCGGAAACATGGAATGGCTTGGTAAGAAAGCAAGATTCCAAAGTCGAGCTTCTGACTCAGGGGCTTTTCCCTCCTCTTCCCAAGAGTTGGAGATTAAACCACACAGATTTCAAATACAATGTAAGTTCAAGGAAATGTTAAGCTTCACTGATACATTGAGCCCAATTTTGTCTCTCCCATTCCTCGGTAAACTCCCACGTGAAACAATGTCTCAGTGCTTATTCCATGGTGGGTAGCAAGAGATAAAGCCATTAAGCAGCACCTCACAGGACGCACTTGCCTGCTTTAAACCTGCAGTGTCAACACACATGAATGTGTGTAACCACACACACTGTCCAATGTATAATTTATTTAGGTACATTATTATTTCATATACTTCTAAGGAAATAGCACCAGTTAAAGTTGGACACACTAAAGAAAGGCAGCCGACAGTTTTGGAATAGGAGAAGGGAAGAGAGGAAGAGACCAAATGCCCATCGTGTAGGAAGGAAGGGGCAGCTCACATTCTTGGCGGGAAACACTCTGATTTCATCTCGACCTATTTTTTCATTCTGCTCTAAATAGATGTTGATAAAAACCCAAGCGCCCAAATACAATCCCCAGCACAGAGAGCTGGCTGGGTAAATATGCAAGTGCTTCAGAAAGAGCTGGCAGATAGCCTGTGTTTGGAAACAAACGCCTCCATGAAAGTAGCAACCAGGAGTTCTCCTGGGTCCTGGGGCTGAAGGAAGCCCAGAAGTACCTTCTCCAGTGACAGCAGCTCTCTGGAAAGTGGCTACCTAAATAGCTCAATAAAGCCACGCACAGAGCAGTCTAGAATGCCTCTTCTGGAAGCACACCACACTCAGCCTTGGCTCTTCCCCTCTGCCACTGTAAAATGTTGATTATCTCAGCTCGCCTCTCTCACTCTGCCTTTCCAGCCAGAGTGCAGAATTGAGCAATCACTCGAAGAGCAGGTGAGCAGAGGTGGGCATGTTCGATATTAGAACCAGGGAAAGCAAACACCACATTTGTTCATGAGAAGGAGAAGCTTTCCTCCCAAAGGTTCCATAATGTCTTTGCCAGTGTACACTAACTTCATGGTTTAATAAAGCCGAAAGTTTTATTTTTTAAGATGACTGTAGGACAGAAATACTATGGCGTGGGAGTATACGACCAATATCCATTTTTATTTGTGGGGAAGAGACTTACTGTGTCACTGAATCTGACTTCTAATTGTATTTTGATTTTGCAACCTTAAATATTAAGACAATACTGAGCAATTTCACTGCCTGTTCAAAATGGAGTGATTCAGGAGTACACCTTTTCAGAGAAGAGAAGACCCAAAGGCCCAAGTTTGATGATGCCAAGAGAAGGATCAAGTGTGGAATCCCACTTTGCTGCCTGTGTGTAGGAACAATTTGCAACTGAGTGGAAACCTGGCTGTGGAGCCTGTGAACTTTGAACTCCCCAAAGACAGAAACCTAGCTGCCTCATGTGTACTTGTGACCCAGTAACTCATGCTGCTGATGAGCTCAGGGAGAGGACTGTCAAGGCTCCCGCTGGGCTCCAGGACCAACAGGCACTTGGAAATGGCCTTCTCCACAGTCCTCAGGATGATAATGGTCTCCGGGCCTTTAGAAGGCATTAATAAACAGTGCCTTCCAGGTGGCTATGTCTTCCTTATGATAGCATTATGTCATCAGTTGAAACTGCACTAGAGAGACCTACAAGGGGAGAGTTGGTGAGAGGTGACATCAGCAGAACCCTCATTCATGGTTGGAGAAAATATAAATCAAACAAAACCGTCTGGTTTTGTTCTCTAAAGGCAAATTTGATAGCGTGACACAATACAAAAGAAAGGAATTGTGGTATAATATAAAAAAGGTGTGTGACCTGGTTCTCACGCGTTCACGCTCCGCGTGGATACACATGCTCTTACTGTTTCTCTGTTACCGCTTTCACACACTGTCCCCTTGCAGGTTGTTACCATGCCTGAGACTCACATCGCATTCCGTAGGCCGTGTTAGCATGGCCCCATGCCACGCTAGCCCCAAACATTCTCTAGCCTAGTACGGCTTCCGATCACAGACTCTGCTCACATTTCCAACAATCTAGTAAAGACCTAACTCAGCAGACTGTAACCCAGCCATCGGATTTATGTATTAAATGCAATGTACAATACATCTACACAATTAACTTACAACCAATTGATAAGGATATAAACCACCCACCTAGATAAGGTATAGTTTGCTCGTGTAGATGCACGAAATCCTGCACATCCCTTAAGAATAAACATACCAACCTGTAAATGTGCAGAGAGAAATCTTAACATCTGCCTCCATGTTCTCTTGGCTGCTGCCCCTCTCGCTCGAGTCTCCTCCTGCTATAAAACGTTTTCCCTGCCCATTCTTCCTTCTCGTCTAATGACAGGCCTCGTTCTATCCTGTACCTGCCTTCACCTGCATAATGGCATCAACCTACAGGGAATAGCTAGATATACCAACACAAACATATACAGACACACACACACACACACACACACACACACACACACACACATGCACTGTGATATGTCAAACATTGCGATGCACACAGCAGTGGGGAAGAACCGACTTATGGATAAGACACATTGTACTGAGTGCACAAGTTCAGAAAGGAGGATAAATATTCTCTGGGACTCTGGGATTGCATATGCATGAAGATTCAAAAGCACAACTAATCCCTGTGATGGAGCTGAGAATGGCTGTTATCCCAAGAAAGAGAGAGGATCTTGCCTTCCAAGAAACACCTAGGAGCCTTGTGGGGAACTCTACATTGTCGATCTCAGCTAAATATGTGGGACTCGCACCACAGCCACAAAGAAAAGGCCAAATGGAAGGCACGGAGAGGGCCAGGGGAGCCATTCCTCCCTGTTCAGTAAGGTATTAGCTGTCTCCAAAGAATATGCTGTCATCTCTCTGGAGCTTCTTTAAATAGTTTCTTCAGGTGCTGTTTATGGTTGGGATGAAACGCAGAGCCGTACGTGAGCAAGGCAAGTGCTCCCCGCTCCCCCTGCCCTCCGTTCTTCTGAGGCCGAGTCTCACTACATAGCATCGACTAATAGCTCACTCACTGCTAAGACTGGCTTTGAGCTTTCAATTCTCTGCCTCAGCCTCCCAAGCGTGCCTCACTCTGCTCAAGAGGAGGTTTGGGCCCCGTCTCGTGTCCTGGTCTATGATTTACAGCCCGTTCCACTTGCAGTTTTGAATGTTTCAGGCTATAGTCCTTGATTTCTTCTGTATTCACATTGGGTGCAGGTACAGATGAATGGCAGAAGAAAGAGTTGGGTCCCTTGGGAGCTGGACTTACAGGTGGTTGTGAGACATCTGACATAGGCGTTAGAATAAACACAGGTCCTCTCCAAGAGTGGTGCGTGCTCTAAACCCCGTGCCATTCCTCCAACCTCCATATGAACTCTTTGCATACTACTTTTGTATACATTGCTCGTAATATTCCACTTGATATCTTTGTGCTTTTCACTTTAATTGATACTTGGGGTATTTCCGTTTGGATTTACCATGAATAAAGCTGCCATAAACATCTTTTGTACCTGATATATTTTGGGAGGAAGGGAGTATAGGTCCTTATTTCTTGTATGCATACTCAAGAGTAGACTTACTCAGCCATAGGAGAGACTTGTTAATTTGAATCATAAATGATCATCTAGACCAAATACAATGTCATTTCCATTTTGCATCTCACCAACAGTGTGAGATTTCCTGTTTCTCCACACGTTGTCCCGCTTGGTATCTGTGTCATAATCCCAGACATTCCATTAGGAGTGCAGCAATTGTGGGTCCCATTTGCATGTTCCTGAGACTCATGATAAACGTGTGTCTTGCATCTAAGAAAAGCTCACTCTGTTGTCACAGAAAAGGTAAATCGAAAGCATGTACAATTTATTCTCACGTTTGTAAAAATGGATGGGGCTTAGAACACATATTCAAAACTCTGCATCAATATGGACACCAGTTTTAGGAACTGAGATGTGCTCAGATTACTTCTAAAGTGGAATTTCAGTTTTCCTGCTTTCCTAACACGTCAAGCGATCTTTGGCAGTGCTATGCCTGGAAAGCTCTGCAGATCTCTTTCCGCCCTTGATCCTTCATTCCTCTACTACAGACCCTGTCCATGCCTCCATATCTTGTGTCTGCGCGTAACCGGCTTTCTAAAGAACATAGATTTGGATGCCCAAGATGAGCCAGTGTAGTGAGTTAAGGTGTTTGCTGTGCAAGCCTGATGACCTGAGTTTGATGCCCAGAAGTTGTATAAAGGTAGAAAAGGAGACAGACTCCACAAAGTTGTCTTCTGAGCTCCTCCTGACGTGCACCATGGCACCTGTGCCCACGTGTACACCATACACACACATATATACTAGAATAAATAAATAGATATTATAACAAATAAACACTATATAAAGAAGAAGAAAGACAGGAAAGGAGAGAAAGAAGAGGTTTGTCTAGCCCACAGTTCTGTGGATTTAGGTCATGGAGCTCAGGTGCAGTAAAGACTTTGTGGCACTTGGCATTGTGTCATCATGGAAGCTTTTACAATAGGGATCAGACCCAGAGCCAGAACAAGGGGCCAGACTTGTAATTGTTTCCTTTGTTATGAAATGTAGGGAAGGCTCACAAGAGCTATGTCAGGTGCCAGGAGCCTGAGTAACCCCCATAAGACCAGGCATTTCCCATGCTGCCCCACTGACTCTCAATACACGAGCCCTTGGGGATGCCTCCAAGCACGTGTGATCTATAGTACTGTTCACACTTACCTCACTGAAGCAACGAGGGGCAGTGGCTTCAGGAGGTTGACCTAAGCTGGCCCACACAGTTTTAGCAATGAAGCTTCACTGGGACACAACCATACATGTTACCTTCGGTAGCATCTACTGGTGTGTGTCCCTTTTGCGAGCTGAGTCTGAGGATTTGTGATGAAGCTGTTGTTCTGCAAACTCTAACGCATTTACCATTCGACTCTCCATACAAGAAATTTGCCAACTTCTGCTTCACGCAATTCACTCTCCCTACGTTTTGTTTTTAATTTAAACCCTGGCCACGAGAATTTGGTTCTGTGCCAGATGTATGCACAGTCACTGCTGAAGCCGTCCTCTCTGCCCAGTTCGTACACAGTAACACGGGCTTACATGTCTTGATGTGTGATAATTCAACAGGGACCTTATGGTTGCAACGTTGGACTAGACATTTTAAACATAATTCTCTCCCAGTCATACCCCAGTGACTTGATGTGCAGGAAAAATAAGGAATTTGTTCTGTCTAAAATATAGCTCACGCTGGCATCATGTTGCTTTTAAACATCCATGAGAATATAGGCTCTGGAGTGTTGGGTCTTTTATAGACCAAAATAAGAGTGACTTTGACTAAACGAGCTTGATTTTCTTTTCTGAATTGAAAATAGATTTTTTTCTCACCTGATATATCCTGATTAATTACTGTTTTCCCTCCCTCTGCTCCTCCAAGTTCCACCCCACCTTGCCTCCAGTCTGGACCCACCCCCTTTCTTTCTCTCGCTGGAAAACAACCAAGCTTTTAAGGGATAAAAATGAAATATAATAAGATAAAACAAGACTAACATATCCTAACAGCATAAAACAAACAAACAGGAGAAAAGAGAGCCCAAGAAAGAGACTCATTTCTACACAAACTCAGGTATCACATTAAAACCCTAAGCTGGAAGCCATAATATATATGCAAAAGACCAGCAGGGCAAAAAGAGGAGAGAAAAAATAAGTGTATTATACAACTATATAGTAATTCTCTCTATATATATAATATATATCATATATTTATATATAATTCTATTGTATATCGCTAATTATAAATAATTAGTATTTATGACAAGATAAATAAAAACAATTTTCCTTTAGAAGGGAACCTCTAAAGATGCCCCTGAGTCCGTTCCTGCTGGATCCTCTGCTGGGCAGACGGCACCCCCTCAAAAGCACTTTGTTCCCCAGTGAGACTCCCTTGGAGGAAACTAAAATCTCATTTGCAAGTGGTTATCAGTTACAGATTGCTTCTGCGTTAGGGACAGGGACGTATGTCCACTTCTCCTTTTAGTTTAGGACCCCATCTGGTGCAGACTTGTGCAGGCCCTGTGCATGCTGCCTCAGACTCTGTGACGTGTGTGAGCTTTGACCACGTTGATTAGAGGGCCTGGTTTTTGGTGCCCTTCATCTCCTCTGGCTTTTGCATTATTCCCTCTTCCATGGGGTCCCCGGAGCCCTGAGGGGAAGCATTGGATTGCGACATCCCATGTAGGGTTGGTTTTGCAAGGTCTCTCATTCTCTGCTTACTGTGGTACTGGGTCCCATCTGCTGCAGGAGGAAGTGTCTCTGATGATGGCTGAACAAGGCCCTGACCTATGAGTATTGCAGAATATCATTAGGAATCATTTTATTACTCTATGTTTTAAACCAGTGGTATTTGGTTTTCCCCCTATGTCTCTGAGCTATCTAGTCTCAAGCTCTTGGTCAACCAAGCAGTGTTTGTATGCGTTCCATCTTGTGGAGTGAGCCTTCCGTCAAATCAGATATTGGTTGGTTACTCCCACAAGCTTTGGGCCGCCATTGCCCTAGCATATCCTACAGGCCGGACAACATTGTAAATCAAAGGGTTTGTGACTGGACTGGTGTTTATGTTTCTTTTCCCCTTTTGTAGTGTGCAAAGTACCTTCCTACCAAAGACTCTGGCACGTGGGGATGAAGGCTCTTTGTAGGCACCATGTCAGTTTCTCCATGTTCAATAGCAGGGCCTTGTTGTCAGTTTGTGGAGCACAACCTAGAGTCTTGGCAACAGCCTGTTAGAAATTTTGTTCTGGAAATAGTTCAGTGGAAGACAATTTGCCTAGCATGCTCAAGGCCCAAGATGTAGAGGGATAGGCAGAAAGGGGAGAGGAAATGAGAGAAGGTTGACTCTGAAACAATTCCAGAAGAGAGAGAAAGAGAACTCCTGTAGGTGGAAGTCTTGGTAGAGTTAGAGCAGGTAGGCCTCAGGATGACCCTGTGGCTCATCTTATTCTGATGGCTACTGATAACTGTATGTCACATACAGGCCTTAGCACTAACCCCCAGCTCATGACAAGCCTCTCCAATTACCCATCACCAAGCTACAGGAAGCTATTTGGAACAATCTACTGAAGCCAAACGGCCTGGTTCCAGAGCCTGTTTAAAGATGAACTCTATGGAGCCACAGCCTCCCTATTGTCACCCTTACTACACAGATACTCGTCTTCCCTATTCCATGCCCAGGAGCATTTGTGGGAACATAGCCGCAGAACCATCGAGAACTGCAAATAGGCACTAAACTTAAAATGCCGTAGAAACAGAAGGCGCCTGAATTCTGTCAGTGCCGAGGCTGCAGAGACAGGATCTTCCTGATGTCTGTCTACCTAGGAGGACAGGATGTGGTTCTTCTAAGTTTCAAGCACTGGGTTGCCTCACCTGGGCAGTGCAGAATTCTTGTCATGAGCGCTCGGGACAGAGGGCTGCTCTCAGAGGACGAGCCTTATGATTACTCCTCTAACTGTGGAACTTTCCCTGTCCTTTTCACTTTCAATCTCGTCTAAAGGCCCAGACAGCTTAGAGTTCTCTGCTAGATAAGATACCATGAAACTAGGAGTTGTACCAAACATCGACTCTTGTCCGAACTTACCAGCGCGAGCGACTCTTGAGTCCATGACAAGCCAGTGTGTGAGCTGCCTACAGATAGCTGCCTCCCTGCTGCTCTCACAGTTCCAGGGATGAATGGGTGAAATATGAAATGAGATTCCACAGAGCTTTGGCTCTGCAGAGCAGTGGGTTGTTAATGAACAGAAGAGATCCATGCACTGGCATGGACAGACCCACATATGTCTAGTGTGTTAGCAAGCAGTTTGCTCAAAGTTCAGAATGTGACACTCAGGGCTTTGCTGTGCCTATGCCTAGGAGTCTATACCAGTCACTTTGTTCATAATTGTGAACAAACATCCAACAAGAGGCAAACTAAGGGCAGAGAGTCCATTTTGGCTCACGGTTCGGATGTAATGCATCGTGGGGGGAAGGCATCCATAGGAACTGGAGGAAGCAGGTCAGGAAGCACAGAGAGATTGGAGTTGCTTCTCAATTCATTTCCTCCTTCTTATTTAGTCTTGGACTCCAGCATATAGGAGGGTCCCACCCTTGTTTAGGATAAGTCCCCCGACTTGGTTAAACCCTACTGCAGACATTCTCAAAGACAAGCCCAGAGGAAGGTTTCCACAATGATTCTAAGCCCAATGACATCAACAGTAAAGGTTAGTCATCGGCTGGGGTGACCACTGGTGATCACATTACCACATCGCTACTGCACATGTGAATGCCACCGAAGTTGCTGACCCCATGCCTGGGAGATCCCTTCAGACACTGCAATCTGAGATAAGAAAATAAAATCTTTCATTGGAGTTGGTAAGATCTCCTCATGGGGAATTGCATTTCCTCAGATATAATTACAGTGAAACCTTATTCATACACACACTGCTCCTCTTGGGATCGTGGGGGACCTCTTCTCCTGGGGTATCTGATCCTTCCACACCTGTGCACACCTTGAGGCACGTTGGAGTATTGATAAGTCATAAGATCTGACTGATCCCAGGCACTGAGTACGGAACTGAGGAATAGTACCTTATGTGAAATCTTTTCACTTTTAATTTATTCTGTAACGTCATAACATACTCTGAAAATCTCTTCAGAAAAGTCCGTACATGTGTGGTGGTTAGTGGATGAAAACAACACTCCTCTCCACTCTGTATGAAGCTGATTATGGGAGGAAAGAAAAGGCTTATCAAGGCAGACTGTCTTGGTCAGACCCGCTACTGCTGTGAGGAAACAACTGGAGAGGAAAAGGTTTAGTTCACTCACAGCTCTAGAAAACCATTCATCGTTAAAAGCAGTGAGGGCAGGAACTCAAGCAGAATGGGATCCTGGAGTCAGGAACTGATGCAGAGGCCGTAGAGGGGTGCTGCTTACTGGCTTGCTCACCATGGCTTGCTGGGCCAGCTTTCTTATAGAACTCAGAACCACCAGTCCAAGGATGGCACCACCCACCGTGGGCTGGACCCACTTCCATCAATCACAATAAGAGGAAATGCCTTATTGGCTTGTGTACAGCCCTGACTTATGGAAACACTTTCTTAATTAAGGTCCCCTCCTCTCAGATGGCTTTAGCTTGTGTCAAGTTGACATAGAACCATCCTGAATGAAGATGTTACCAGACTTAACCTGCCGTCCTCAGTAACAAGCTCTCAGACATGAGAGAACGTACCTCTTTGCCCCCTGTTCCAGGGAACAGAGAAAATGTACCCTGTCTTCCTCAAGCCCTCAAGACCCAGCCTTCTACACTCACACATTTGATGACTTTTTACAAACAACCAGTATCTGTTGTGGGAGTTCTATCCGAGATGCTGTTTCTGCTGAGAGTAAACATAGAGAAAGGAGTCTCTGATCTTGGCACTCAAGGCAATAAAGATGGTGGGCGGATGGGAGCAGTAGGCACGTTTGTACAGAAGTCTGGTACCATCATCGCTGGACATTACAGCTGTCCTGGAGGACACAGGGAGACACAGCATAGGACCTTAGAGATCAATGGAATGACTGCATAAAGGCAGTCACAAAAGGGTGTTTACGAAGGTGAACCTAGGAACATGGGTGACCCAGAAGGCATTAGAGCAGTTTTTCTCAACCTGTGATTCATGACTGCTTTGGGGGTTAAAGGACCCTTTCACAGGGGTTACATATCAGATATCCTGCATATCAGATATTTACATTATGATTAATGATAGTAGGAAAATGATGGTTGTGAAATAACAACAAAACTGCTTTTATGGTTGGAGTCACCATACCATGAGGAACTGAGTAAAGCATTAGGAAAATCAAGGACCACTGTGTTAGAGGATGTGTTCCAGGCAGAGGAATAGCCTGGTACAGAACAAGCTCTGTGTTGTGTGCTAGGCTCGAGTGGCAATGAAATCACATACAATCTGGCCCCACGTGCTTGGCATGTTCATTATAAAGGAAAGATGGGCTCAACTAGAAAGCAACAGACTTGGTAGTTAAAGTCAGGTTATTCGCATACCCCACATGCTGGCTCACAACCACCTGTAACTCCAGTTACAGGAGATCTGACACCATCTTCTGGCCTCTGTGGCTGCCGTGTGCACAGAGTGCACATCTGTACACACAGGCAAACGGTCATGCACCTACAATCAAGTATTTCTTAAATGGGTTGGGACAGAGAATAGGGAAAGGATTTGGAACTGGCTGGTGGGGAAAGGAGAGAGGAAGCATGTGACCCAGCACGTGGAAGGTCGGAGATGAGAAAGCCAGAAGAGGGGCTGAGATGGGACTGAGTCCGGACTCTCAATAGAAGGGAGGAAGAGAAGTGCAGAAGCTGGACGTGGTGCAGCCCCTTGACAAATCAGATTTTACGCTCAGCGTGCCACTGATCGCGATGAACTCTGAAACAAATGATCACATTTGGGGCGAGAGAGCATGACAGGACTCTGGCATAGACTGTGGTAGTAACAGTAAAAATAAAAGTAGCTTAAGTAGTAAAAGGAATGTAGAGGAATGTGACTTTGGACTGTATGGGTGGGTGAGTGGATGAGCTCTGGATGGTGTCTCTACCGCCTTTCAATGTCTGATGTCAAAATCACAGGCTTTCCTGGTAACCTCTGCCTCACATTCATGTGTTCACTGTCCCTGGGTCACGAGAAGAAGTAGAGGCTCGGTAAGACCAAGCCGTTTGCTTCTGTTCATGGCCAGGTTAGTCCTGTGAAGGGAGTGCATCTTGTAGAGATGAGGAAGCTACTGTGTAGTGAAGGCTACCCCTGGCCATTCATAAACAATCCCCTTACTAACCTCAGAGTGCTTGTGAGGGTACATTCTGACTTGCCAGTTCATAAAAATGGCCTTGCTGTGAGGTCTTGCTGTTCTTGTTGTGTCTCGTTTTATCCTGTGACAGAGAGCCTCACCTCGTAGCCCAGGCTGTTCTTAAACTTGGTGTTTTCCTGCCTTGGCCTCCTGAGAGTTAGGATTACCAGTGTTCTGTGCCACATGAGGCTTCTGTGGCATTTTAAGGGACCACTATTCCTGGGTCTAGCCCCGTTCCTTGCAGAGGTGAAATCCGTAAGACTCTGTGAGGAGGCTTCGTCCTTAGAGGGGCATCTTGACGAGGTCAGAGTAGAAGGGACAAGACACTGCCTCTCTCACGGCGCTGACCCCTTTAGAACAGGATCGGTAAAGCTATGCATTCAAGTTCTACCTCCAAGTGAGAGCAAACCTTCCTCACACACAAGCCAGGGCCAGGCTGACTGTGATGCCTGTCAAGGGGATTATGTCGTCCATGAGGAATTTAGTCTAAATAAAGCCTTGCAGGCACAGAGGAAGTGGCCCAGAGAACAGCTGCGGTGCCCTGTGGCTACACTGTCTCGTTTTGTTCTTGGTAAGTAGATGTTTCAGGCATCCATTCCTCTGGCAGAGCTGAATGTGAAGGGGTGAAAACCATCAGTAGGCCATTATCTTTCCTCCCACAGGCCTTAAGAGAAACAAACCTCAGGAGAAATGCTCCCCCCAGTTCCTCGATGCTCCCCCTCCCAGCCCAGCCCTCACTCCCACCCCTGTTCAACCTCTTTAACCATACGCTAAGGAGCGCTGGTTTTATTCAGCAGTGAGGACTTCACAAAAAGCCAGGCGGAGGCCTTGACAAGGTGTTCTGTTGGCTGTGCCGGGAGCCTGGGAACATGCTTGCCAAACACTGATGTTTGACTAATTAGTGATGTCTGGGGAGCTGGCACGGAGAAAAGAGACCGTCTGTGGGCACGGGGAAAGAAGGCAGAGAGCCTAGTGCTGAGGTCTCCAAGAAGAGCCTGCCCAATGCCGAGAACATACACATTGGGGGGTGGGGGGATTCCCAAAGCCAATAGGGTTGGACTTTGAGAGACTCGATCCACAGTGTGGAAGACTTGGGGCCACAGTTGGCCTGAACCTCTGCTTCAGTCTCTTCCTGGACCCTGCCAGAAAGACTAAACAGGGCTAAGGACATGGAGTGTGGTGGAGATAATCAGGGCAGAGCGGGAGATCCAAGCCAGCAGCACCTTCTAGCACCAGCCATACCAACTGGGCTGAAACGTCACTTCCTCCTAATGGTCATCTTTCAGGCTTGATTTCCTCTGGAGAAGGTACAGGAAAAAGATGCTGAGGGGCCTTGAGGTTTAGTATACCAGCCCCAGTCCAGCTTCTTCTGGGCTAATCACAGTGGGTACGGTGTGACCAGCCAGCCCATGCTTCTGTCATTGTGCCTTCCCCACCATGATAGATGGCTGTCCCACCTCCCCCTCCCCCCATAAAACCTATCATCCCTCAAGTTTCTCCTTTCAGGGTATTTAGCCAAAGTGATAAGAAAAGTAACAAAGTAACTAAACCGGAGGAGAGTGTATGCTGCTCCCCTCCTGCGCAGTGACTCATGGGTAGCCCTGCAGTCTAACAAATAGTATCCAATCAGTGAGCTACAAATAGTATCAGTGGATACAAATAGTATCCAAAGTGAGCTCCTTCCCTTCGCAGAAAGGGCCTGGGTCAGAGTCATGTTCCTCCCAAGGCACTCACCTACCATGTGAAAGGTTGGGAGGCAGTGGGACTTAAAGGGGAGAATCTCATTTCTGCATTTACATGGTGCACTCTACACAATCAGCCTATGGGTCCACGCACAGGTGGGCTGGCCACAATTTCAAAGTCACAGTTCCTCAAATAGAAACAGGCCGCCATGCAGGGGAAACCTCTCGCAAGTCTGATATGATACAAATCTTCACGCTGAACTTTGCTTGACATCTCAGATCCCCTTGTTCCTGAGAGGGGTTTTCCAAAAGAAAACATCGTAGAAGGAAACACTGTCCCTTTGAACTGGCCAATGGGACGATTTGATGAGCAACGGTCATATCGTTGTCACTGATCAGAGTGTGAATTGGTAAAAGGGTGACAGATAATTTACCAGTGTTATCTGACAAGGCGAAGGACACATAGGCCTAGTAACTCAGGGGGGGAGGTAAACGTGTGTGTCCTAGGCATTTATGTGTGGGTGTGTTTTGTGTGTGAGAGACTGTGTCTAGCCATGCTATACAAAACAGAAGGACAGGCAGAATGTCAGATTTCAGTGGTGCCAGGCTGTAGATGAGACCCTGCAAGGAGACAGTTTGGTAGAGAACATGAGTTAAGCTGAGCTGTCATCCTCACACAACCAGCTCACAAAGTAGGTATGGTTTCACTCGCATAGATCTCAAACCTTCGCCAACCTTTTCTCTGTGGGTAGAGACGTGCTAAAAGGGAGACCGAGGAAATGGCAGGCATATTTAGAGGGGGCCACTCCTACAGCAGAGGAGACTGTAGGACTCTAATGTTAACATGGAACGCTGGATCTGTGTTGTGTCTCCAGAGAACGACACAGCTATTGGCACCTAATGACAAGAGTCACTTCCGCCCTCCTCAGAAGTCATAAACTGAATGCTGAAGGGGTGAACTTTTAAAATTAAACTGCAATAAATAAAGCCCCCGATAAACAAAAGTGCTTGATGAACTGGTTTTTGTTATAGTGTGATCTTTTTCGCCTTGTGTTTTTAGGTTACTTTATATTTACTTGGGTGTGATATTTAGAGCCCTCCGTGGTTACCTTGGGCTAAAGTCAAGCTGTCACAGTGGCTACCAGCCCCCTTCCTGTCCTAGGGTTGCTTTGCCTGTCTTACCCTGGGCCAACCCAAGATGCCAGTGATACTCTCCTTTTCCTGTTCTAGGTGTGACCTGGCTGGTCTTTTCAGTGTTTCTCTGGGCAGAAAAGTCCCAAGAGTGTCACCAACGTCATGTTTTCTAGAATAGTCCGGTATGTAATCAGGACTGAGCAAAGGCTGTGTGGCCTTGTTGACAGCCACACGTGTCTTGGTGATCGGCTATAGGAGCGATGATGGAGGGAAGTGGGTAGGTGAGGAGTGTGCGTGGCAATAGTTCTTTCAAACTTGCCACTTCTGCAGTTTGTATGGCTTATTAGATTCCCATCGCTATGGCAACCCATCACCGCAATTTAAAGATGCGAGCCAATGCAAGCTGATTACCATTTCGATCTGGGGGTCTGAGGTTGAAAACAGGGCTCGTGGCTGCTGGAGTGGCAGCTGGTAGGACTGTGGCCGCCAGGCTCTCTGACTTGTGGTGCCTTTCCACCTGTGAAGCCAGCGTGATTGGTCCAGTCTTACCAATCTATCACTCAGGCTCAAACACTCTTGCAGCCCCCTTCAAGTTAAAGGATGTGTGACTACACTAAACCCACCAGATGGACCAGGACAACCTCATGTTAGGAGCACTTCATGAGTGACCTTACCACATCTGCAGCCTCACTCTACCCATCCAAGTGACATAGTGTGACCAATCATACATTCTAAGGATTAGAATGTGACGTCCTGGAGGAGAGGCCGTTGCTCCCCCATTGGGTATGTTAAAGGACTAATGAAACCATCCATTTGAATTGAAGATGCTGAGGCCACATAGCAGATGGCACTCCCTGTTTCCCCAAGGAGACTCCAAGGCAAGGATCTGGTAGGCATATGAGATTTGTTTTATAAAAGCCCTAGAAATGCTGATGTGGAAGGAGATGGAGACACGGCAGTGAAGACTGCCATCATGGAGTGGCTTCTCAGGCTGGGAATGGTGGCAATCTCAGCAGCTGAGGGCAAGAGTCGACAAGACCCTGTCTCAAAAGCAAAATAAGTAAACATGTAACCAAAATGTGTGTCTGAAAGGTGTCCTGGTTTTGTGGGGTTCTTGTGGTCAACTTGACAGAAGCTAGTGTATCTGGGGAAAGGGAGTAAACTGAGAAAATAAGACTGGTCTCCAGGCAAATCTGGCAGGCATTTCCTTGAATAATGAGTGGTGTTGGAGGGTCCAGCCTAGGGCTGCTATCCCTAGGGCCTGAGGTGTATAGGAAAGCAAGCTTAGCAAGGCACGGAGATCCAGTCAGTTAGTGGCACTCCTCCATGGCCTCCATGTCAGTTCCTGCCTCTATGCTTTGCCTCTAGTTCCTGCCTTGACTTCCCTGGATGACTACAAGCTGTAAGCTTTAATAAGTTTTTCCTTCCTCAAGTTGCTTTTTAGTCAAACCATGCTATTAACAGTGCTGGAGACCCTAACCAAGACACAAGGCTGTTAGCTTGTACAAGTGGGATACAATGAGCAGCACCCAAGATCTGTGGAAATCCCAGGTCTGCAATTGGTTGGGCGCTGTTCTTAGAAGAATTGAATTCCCAGGATCTGTGGAGTAGCAGGGCCCCACGCAAAAGGAAAGAGAAAAGTGTCTGTGCAAAGAGGAAATATGGTGATAATACACTGAAAACAGTCAAGGCTGAGATGGAGAGGCAGAGGCTGGGACAGGACACACAAGGGCCAATAGCAGCATCCATCATGGATGTGGTAGACCTCAGAATCTGATTGGGATCCTTGAACCAGAAAACTCCTCACACTTCCTGAAGGATTCTTCAGAGACCTAGGACTCCCAGCAGAAAATCCCCCACCCCATGCCAACCACGTGTGCTCCCCTTTTCTGTTTTATATAGTGATAGAGTTTGACTAAAAAAAAGGTGGAGGAAGTGGAATGCTTGTTTTTAGAGACAGACAGGTAGGCAGACAGACAGACAGACTGACTGACTGACTGACTGACTGACTGATGGGCTGACTGATGGATGGCCTGACTGACTGACTGACTGACTGACTGACTGGCTGGCTGGCTGGCTGGCTGGCTGGCTGGCTGACTGACTGACTGACTGATTGACTCACTTTCTTGAAACTTACTTTCTTGTCCTGGACATTGTTAACTTTGAATGTTAGGTTCTGCCAGGTCGGGAAGGATGTGACAGAGAGCACTCATTTTTATTTCCCTCGGGGTCTTCAAGACTAAAACCTGGATTTGGTTTTGTTAGAGGAAAATATAATGTTCCTATCATACAAATGCAAATGCTGCAGTGTCTGGGATCTCGGAACCCTGCTTTGAACATGGCCTGGAGGAGGGAGGGGAGAGTTGAACTGCTCCATGCCAATGAAGTGTTTAAGGGTGAAATAGTGGTGTGACTCAGCTATTGACGTGACTTGTGCCTGTTTGTGTCATTTGCCTGAAAAGTGTGATGTGCATGGGCATGTACAAGGAATGGGCTACATGGGGGCTCTTCCTGGTCTGTGAATGATAATTTACATCGAGGAGGTCTATACATTCCATAATTATGGAGGTTATGAATTAGTAGAGTAATATTGAATATCCCTAAACCCCTCATGATGGCGTCTCACTTGAAATAGGCTCTTAGTATGCATTTACTCAGCAATGCTTAGACATGGCAGGCTGTAAACACGTGCTTCGCAAGCACCATGGCCACATTTCCTTTCTGCTCAGATGTAGCATCAGATGTTTTGACCAGCAGACAAGAGGGAGGTAGGTGGAACTATTTTTGTTCTAGAACTATTACTCCTGATTCAGTATCCCTAAAGCAAAGGAGCATGCTACAGGGTCTTGCTGTGTTTCCCTAGTGGGAATTTCTTTACATTTTTAGCACTTTGCCTGAAGAGTGTGATATGGTGGCCGTGTGTGTTAGAAGTCAGTCATGTTCTATGGTACAGCGCCTGACTAGCTTACTGTACACACATGGTCTCTGCTGACATCCGGGAAAAGAGCTGAAGATCCAGCCTGGTCAAAATGGCTGGAGCCCCAGAGTATGTCCTGTGACTGCCCCTCAAGTAAATCTTAGGCTTCATTTTGTCAGGCTGCGACACAAACGCATAATGGCATTCCTCCACGGGAACGAAACTGGGTGTTTTCCAAAACAAAGAGCGTTCTCTGAGACACTTAAAGTTGACTGTAAAGTCTCAGCTACTTTCTCTGTGGCACACATAAGCCTGCTTGTGTACCTATGCTTGTAATTCCAGTGGATGGACATGAGGTGGCAGGCAAAAGTACATGTTGTATGTAGTTACAGTTCCCAGTTCCCATCCATGTAGCTATAACCCCAACAATATTAAAGAGTAAAAAAATATTTCTTTTCTATTACATTTTTGTTTTCAGGGTGTGTGTGTGTGTGTGTGTGTGTGTGTGTGTGTGTGTGTGTGTGTGTTTGTATGTGTGTGTAGATAGATAGATAGATAGATAGATAGATAGATAGATAGATAGATAGATGGATGGATGGATGGATGGATGGATGGATGGATGGATGGATGGATAGATGGATGGATAGATAGATAGATAGATAGATAGATAGATAGATAGATAGATAGATAGATAGATAGATAGTCCCTCCACCATGTAGGTCAAGAGTATCAAACTTAGGCCATCAGAGTTTGTAGGAAGCCTCTTCAATAGCTGAGCCATGTCACTGGCCCCCAAAAGACATGCTTAAAATACGCCAGGGGTTGCCTCCATTTTTTTTTTTTGGTTCTTTTTTTCGGAGCTGGGGACTGAACCCAGGGCCTTGCGCTTCCTAGGCAAGCGCTCTACCACTGAGCTAAATCCCCAACCCCGGTTGCCTCCATTTTTAAGTCCAATTTTTTTGTTGCAAGGACCATGAGTGTATAGACTAACAAGAATTCTATTTTTTTTGTGTGACTATAGAAAATGTAGTTATAATGAGATTCGACAGGAGGTACATAATCTTTTCTTAGATAAACATAGCATATTTTACACAACAACTAATTTAGTAAGACATATCAAGTTTCGGGCATGAAATTATGTTTTGCCACCCCTGGAAAATATGAGATCCTATGGAATGCATCGCTTTCAGGAAATGCTGGAGTAGAGAAAGATTAGAACAATACTGAAATACATCTGAAAGTTTAAGTTGGGGAACCAGAACTGACCCCTGGGAGCTGTGTGGCTTGCATATTGTATAAGAAGATAGCGCAGTCTGTTATCTTGCATCTTGGGCTTTCTGGCTCCCATCGGTGGCACAGCACGTGAGTGTGGATTTGTTTGATGCATGGAACTAATGGGATCCATCCCATCCGTCTTCTGACAAAGCAGACAATTGGTGAACGGTGGGTCTGGGCTTGGGTGCTTGGGCTCTGCCCCATCGGCTGAAGACCTCATGAAAAGATGTGTTGGAAAGAACAAAAGCTAACCCACAGGAGTCTGCTAGATGATGAACGGAGAGACCCACGTTCTTCTTGGGAGCAGAAACAGTTTGTTCAGTCTGTAATTAAGTCAGATAATCAAGATTTAAGAAATGGGAGCTCCTGGGTAAAATTAAATGCTTTCTTCTTAGCATCTTAACTCCTTTGAGTAACTCTTCAATTAAAGTTTGCCTGCCTCTCTGGTGCTAGCAATGCTGACCAGCTGATGCTGGCCCTCTGATGCTGACTGGCTCCTGCTGACCCACTGCAGTGCGGAAGGCCTGTCTGAGGTTTCTCAGAGGTCCTCTGTGGAAACAAAGCCAAGGCCCTGCTCATTGGCTCCACAGCTCCCAGTTTAAGAAATGACTTCCTTTTGTCACTGGAAGAGAGCTGACGTTTACACTTCATTCAAACCTAGTTCTGATTTCTTAAAACTTGTGAGTTCAACTTGTGTTTTCATAACCAAGCTGAAAACACTGAGAGACCTTAGAAGCCACGTCTTTTTCATTCCATATCCAAAGCACTTGTAAAATTAGAGTAACAGCAATGTCCTATGTAACAGCTTTAGGTACCCAGTACCCAGTACCCAGTACCCAGTACCCAGTACCCAGTACCCAGTACCCAGTACCCAGTACCTAGTACCCAGTACCTAGTACCCAGTACCCAGTAAACACTAAGCACTCGATTTCAGTAAGAATTAGCCACTATTGCTGCTACTGATGGCTTTGCTTGGATGTGGAGCAAACAGAGCAACAAAAAAAGCAACACCACTGGGCCACTTGTGTCACATGCCCAAGGTCCCAGCTTCCATTGCTTGCACCATAAGAAGGTCGAAAAGGCTGAAGGATGAAGTCTGGCCTCCCTGTCCTGTCGTATGTGTTCTCTCAATTCCCCCCATGTTCCTTCCTGTGTAACATGTCTGGCGTCACTGGAATCCCTTCCTGGAACCTCTCCTGTTCTCTGGGATTGTTCAAGTTACACGCCTGCTTACATACAGACTGAATTCTCAGCAGAGGTGATGTTCATTATCAGTGAAACTTTCTAAGATACACTCGATCACAAATCGAACCTTGTGGGTTTTTGCAGAGTTCTAGGTGTTGAGTTTGGAAGCAACGCTCAATGTCTCGTGGTCTCGGAGGAAAGGGGCAGACCACAGCTGGGCTTCCACCATGCCGAACACTGCAAAAAGTCCCTGCTTTCCTGAGTCTGCTGGTGGGGCACCAGGCATCCCCCCCCCAGGCTCTTTTGCAAGAGGATGCAGAGGTGTTGCCTAGAAGCTGAAACCATAGTCTGTGTGCTTGCCAAGAGAGCAAGTGAGACGATAAGGATATGTGTGGGACTCGGGGAGAAACCAAATACAGCAGATTGGATTTACCGCATTAGTGATAGGGAGAGAGAAGGGAGCGCTGTCGGGGTTCATTTTTCCCCTAAGGACAGGCTGGTTTACAATCCACCTGGCTGTTAGCTGGGCTCAGTGACTCTGGGTTACTCAATCTCTCAGGGCTCTGGGTCAGTCATCCTAGAACCTGTTTCCCTGGCCTTCTGTTTCTTCACCAATGGCTGTGGAAGAGTTCCAAAGTACAAATCTCTTGGTTGAGTGGAGTCATTTGACTGGGGCAATGTCCAGCTTCATGGTCTCACCTGGTGAAGAGGAACACAGCCTAATATTATCCTCGGTCTCTGCTGTCAGGACAATGGCTGTGAGACTCCAGGCAGGTGGCTGCCTACCTTATCAACCTGCGTCCTGGCCTCTCTAGTGGGGGAAGTACAAATCCTTTCTTCGTTTGGTTGATGTGAATGAAAAATTCATCAGCACATAGAAGACAGCAGGACCCAGAGTGAGATGACTGGATTTAGCCAAGGGATGGGGGAGAAGAAGGTAAAAGGGTCACAGTAGTAACCCCGTCCATCCTCACCTTCACCCATCTGTTCTTTTGCCATTAAAATGTCTACAGTTAGAAGCCCAAATGGAATCTGCCTGCTCTTCACTACGGCTCTGTTCACAGCAGTGAAGATGTGGGACCAGCCTCTACTCCAGTACCCAGTCAACACACAAGTGGATAAAGACGTGTGTGTGTGTGTGTGTGTGTGTGTGTGTGTGTGAGAGAGAGAGAGAGAGAGAGAGAGAGAGAAAGAGAGAGAGAGAGAGAGAGAGAGAGAGAATAAACTTCACTTTATTGTAGAGTGAAATAAAGCCAGACACAGAGACAAATGCCCTGTTTCCCCTGCTATGTGGTCTCTAACTTTTAATAGAAAAACATGAAAGTGAAAGGAACACTGTTTGGAGGACAAGGACCTGTGCGACAGGAGAAGGAAAGACCATGCAGGGTGCAGACTAGAAACAAGGCTAACAAGGGAAGAAGGGGCAGGGTGAATGGGATTGTGAGTGCATTGTACACATGCATGTGCCGTGTGTTTTGACATGTATGACCCTGCCACGCATCCATCACAACCCATCGTCTCCTACAAACCTAGGAGACAAAACCGGCACGAGGAGAGGCATCTAACCTCGTTTTAAGGACAAGAACAGAAGCCAAGACTGGCTGCACAGTTACAAAAACACAGCTGTTTAGACGCTAAGCCGAGCCTGGAGCCACCGTGTGCACAGTCCTGGCCCAATCCTGACAACACCTGCCAGGCTCGCCTCCCGCTGCACAGGAAATCCTCAAGTGTGAATGCGGAGAAGACCGAGCAGGTCCAGTTTCCCCAAGGCTACAGGGACCTATTGCAGTCACCGCTGCATCCCCCACACAGTCAGGCCACCACCCAGAAAGGTCGCTTCTGGGTTTGTTACAGCTAAAACAGTTAAAATTTAGCTTTAAAAGACAAAGTACAGATGGACGTTGCTGTACTGACCAAGGGCATCAGAAACTTCTAGAAGGAACGGTGTTTCCGAGGTCCTTTAGGAATCTAAAGATGAGGCTGGTGAGGTGGATGAAGTGATCCTGGTGGGGTGCGTCCTTGTGACGTGAGAGTTTTAGGAAACCTTGGACAAGGGAGTTGGGGGGTTTTCCAGTGACCATGTGGGCTGAGAAAGGAAGACAAACTCTCACTGTGCTAACCAAGATGGAGATAGTTCAGAGAAATTGAGTAAGAAATGAAATTCCCAGAATCAGGAGAAAAATGAGTCAAAGGCCTTCCCTAGGGTGCATCCCAATCAGAAAGCCAAGTCGGGTGCCCAGGCAGGATGCCACAAGGGCACTGCCACCCTGGAAGCCAGAGGCGCTGGTTTGGAAATGAATCAACAAGAGACCCCAAGCCCATGAGAGTAGAGGGGGTTGAAAGGACGGCTTGGTACAGTGGAAGGAAAGGTTGGTCAGAAGAAGCGGTATGAGGAGCATATGGAAAGGGCAATTTAATGCATTAAACTCATGCCAAGCCAATTGACTAATGTGAGCTTATGTTCTTGTAAATTATTTCAAGTGTATATAGTTTCCCCTGAGATTGCATTACTCTGCAGTTCAATATGGGTTGAATGTTTGAATAGGCCCTAAGTGAGCCATATGGGTGAGTGTGTGTGTGTGTGTGTGTGTGTGTGTGTGTGTGTGTGTGTGTGTGTGCCCGAGCACGACCTCACCGCATTATGTGCACATGTGTGAACCATCGGTTGAGCCAAGTGTATACTCCTGATGCAGTGAGCAGGCTCCTTCAGCTTTCCAGGGGAGCACTCGCATAGACAGTATAATTCTCCCTGTGTGGACCAGCCCTCACTCTGATGAAGAGACTCCAGTAAGGCTGGGCTGTCTGGCTGTGAAGGTGCGTCCCCACCCATGTCTTGAGTCTGTGAGTCCTTTGATGTGGCAGCCCCTTCTCTGAGCCCAACTCTGAATCACACTGTCATTTGTCTATCAACCCTCTTCTTAAAAGCCTGAGACCCTGCTCACAGAAATGAGGATGTGTGTGCGTTCAGACTATCACAAACTAAAGAGTCCTGCTGCCTAGCGGCCGGGCCTCACACCCCTCCACCCCCTATACCCCTCTCATGCTCTGTCTCCGGATGCTTCGTGAATGTCAGGGAATCTAGGTCAGTTTACCCAAGTAGAAAGTGTTATTTTATTGAGTTAACTTGCACAAACTGTTGCCTTGTTTTATGGAAACAAAGCCTCTGTGTCCCTGACATGTTCTCTGGGAGTTTTCATGGGCCTTTAAGAAATTACCTCTATATAAGTTAATAATGAAAGCCATGAATAAATGAATATAAACGGAAATCAAATGAGTAGTGAAAACCCTCCATATATGGGATTTTCCAGGACCCTGTGTGTCTCCCTGGAGAATTTAGCAAGCATTGAGCCAATTTTATTGTGTGTGTGCAAGTTTGTGATTGTGCAAGGACTTTGGGTAAAATTGTGATCACAGTTCCAATGCACCGATCAGCACTAAAGACAAGGTCCATCTCACCCTTGTAAAATTGTCATTATTGTCTAATTTGACCCAGTGAATTCCATTGAATCCATTTCATCATCCAAAGAGGATGGGGACTCCGGGCTACTAGACTTCATTTTGATTCACGCCATCCCATCAGGCGTTTGGTTGTACAGCTGTGGCTTTTTAAATCGCTTAACTTTACAGCCATGCTGCTCGGGAGGAGAAACAGTCGGTGATGCAGAAATAGTGCTGTACCCGGAAGATGAGGTGAGGACAGCTGCTGGCAGCAGGCAGTTTTTAGCACTGGGATCTCTATTTTGTTTCAAGAATCAAGAAGCAATTTGTCTGCTCCAGGCTACCTTTACTGTATTTATGAAGCTGTGTGTCTGTGGCGATTAGAACTGAACAGGAAAGCCTGGTCCTTCCTTCCCATAGTTGGAGGAAAACCTATAAAACAGCAACCCGATGATGCTCGATTGGTCCTACCCAGAGACTTAAAGACTGAACCCCTAGCCCCATTGTATTGGGCTCAGAGAGTTCAAAGCAGCTAATACCATGTGACGACTGTTTCCAGAACTTTCCCAAGGTGTTGCTCTGCTAATCATAGGAGAGTCAGAGGGAAAAAACATCACCTGTGAACAGTCTAGCCTTAGCCATCAACATTTGGTTTGGTTTCTCGAGACAAGGTCTTACTAATATAACCCAGGCCGGCTTTGAACCCTCATATTCCTGCCACAGCCTCCCAGGGGCTGGGATTGCAGGTAGAGATTCTCACACTTGACCGATCAAATCTTTTTTTAATTAAGCAGATGCCTCTAAATACAGTTGTCATGGTTACTCTTGTCAACTTAATTGACAGAATTTATAAGACACAATCTGTGTCCATGAGGGCTGAACAAGGGAGGGACATGTGCCCTGAATGTGGATGGCACCACCTTAAATGTGGGTGTGGACCCAGATATAATAAAGAAGGAGGAAACCTGAGAGAGCAGACATGATTTTTCTCTGCTTCCTGACTCCTGCCATGTGCTGTTCCGCTCCTCCACACCTTCCCCTCCATGGTGGACTGAGCTGTGAGTCCTAATGCCCTCTCTCTTCACTACAGTGCTTGGTCAGACGTTTTGTCAGAACAACTGTAGTCTGCCATCACAAATTTGGAATGTACAACAAACAGGCAGCCCATGACGACTCTGAATTCTCCCAATGTGCGAAGACATTTAGATACCAGAAGCCCATGCAAAAGCAGTTGAAGACTCTAACCTCAGCAAAGTACAAGGTTCAACAGAGATCTGGGGGTACCATGCAGCATCCTGATATAGACCCTTCCAGCAGGCAGCTGGGTGTCTGAGGAAGAATGTATTAGAGTGTTAGCTGAGCTTAGCAAAAATGATTAGGCCCATTCTCACAGCAGTCACCCATCAGCGGTCCTAGATTTGCCTCTTTTAAGATGCTGAAATTAGGCCCCAGAACTTGGCACAGTCACCATGCCCCCAGAAACCTCTTCCTTTACCAAATCAAGTGTCTCTAGTTTTTCCTATAGCTGTCTGTCAGCATGGTTTCAAAAGTGGCCCAGCGTTAGTCTTAACTCCTGGCCAGCCTTTTTCAGTCAATGTTCATTGTAAATCTGGGGAGGGCCTTTCACTGAAGCTGAGGAAGGACAGTGAAACAGATACAGGCCCTAAATGCCCAGGCCTTGAGTCTATGAGGGGAGCATCCATGGCTTCCTTCGGGCTAAACTCTTTTGACTTTCAGTGGGAACCATCTATTTCTAAAAACTCCAATAGGACTTTTTGTTGTTGATTTTGAGACAGGATCTTGCTATGCAGCCCTGACTGGTCTCAAATTAATAAGATTTTTAGATAAGGATGTGAAAGGAAAAGCTCTGGCCAGCCTCTTGACAGGCCGCTGGAGTTGACTCGTCGACTCACACACAAGTGTCAGCCGTGTTCAAGGTACTGAGGGACAGATGTAAACCAAAGGGAGCAAAATCTGAGTTCTGGGTGTCTTAGCAAAAGATAAGTTCAGGATAAATATGGAAGGAGAGGCAAAATGAGGGCAGACCCACATGCAACAGAACCCTCAATGCCAGTGTGCTTAAAACTAGAAGAGAAGGAGTGTGAGGTGTTAAAAACAGTGCAGGACCCCACTGAAGACTCTGAAGAGGAAGGGTTCCAGAGAGTGCCACTGACTGGGGTCTAGTTAGTGACCTAACTATGCTCTGATATGTGGGTCTCATTGCTGGGGCTGCAGATCAAAGTATCGTGAAAATTTGTCAAAGTAGCTTAGTGGGGTAGACTCAGGAATCGGTATTTTATACTTCTCCTGCATGGCTACCTGGGTGCTTGGGACTGAAGTAAATAAATAAAATGCCTAACTAAATGAAAAATTTCCTATCAAAATGACTTAGTGACCATCTTACTCCAGGCATCACTGTGATGGCTGCTGGCCAGATGGGGGCTTGGGTTCTCATGCACTGTTGGAAACAAAGGATAGTGGAAGGAATTCTTTTCCTTCCTTCTGGAGAGACTACCTCTGCCATACCTCCTCGTGACAGGCATAACACTTCAGCCAAGCTTGGCCCACACCATGAACTAGGTAAGGGCTGTACCTTGTCCTTCGGGGACAGGGCCATTGATGTCTTTGTCCGCACCTGTCGAGTAAACTGCCATTTAAGACAGTAGGAGGGGGAGGGGAGGGACACTAAATGTGCGTGGCCAGGGCTGTGGAGGCCCGGCTGCCTCAGAAGCTGCTTGTTTGCTTCCCTGCAGACAAAGTGGTGGTGGCTGCTGGGGGTGGCCTGAGTCCTGTGTCAAGCAGCTTTGTAAGTTGGACTTCAGCTCAGGAAAAGGGGAGTTGCAGTTAATAAGAAGGAGAGGTTGCACTTGAGAGCTGTGTTTTGCCATTCCACTTGAGGCTCATGGAAACACCTCAGTAGTGGATCCGTGGTGGGCAGAGTTCAGCTTCTGGCCTTATCTGCCCATTTGGAGCCTCCTTTCTCTCCTTGAAAGCACTGTCGGGATTTTCATAAAGGCCCGAGATGTCTATTGTGTCTGTCTGTTTACAGGAATCATGACGGATCAGACCTCATCTCTGGCTGTGGAGCCTTGAACTAAAAGCTCGAGGGTCTGGTCAAAGGAAGGCCAGTGCAAAGCTGCCTCGAAACTAGCAGCCTATGCTCAGTTCAGTGTGAGCAGAGCTGAGGCGTGCACTGTGAACTCAGCAGGCCTTTTCTGTGAAGCCGTCTGGCTTATCCTCAGGGTGAAAACAACTGTCATCCACGTTCAGCTGGGCTTGTTTATCGGTCAGTCAGTCAGTCAGTCACTCTCACTCACTCACTCACTCACTCACTCACTCACTCACTCACCCACTCAGCCACCTAGTCAGTCAGTCAGTCAGTCAGTCACTCACTCACTCACTCACTCACACACTCACCCACTCAGCCACCTAGTCAGTCAGTCAGTCAGTCAGTCAGTCAGTCACTCACTCACTCACTCACTCACTCACTCACTCACCCACCCCGTCAGTCAGTCAGTCACTCACTCACCACCACTCACCCACCTACCCACCTAGTCAGTCAGTCAGTCAGTCTCACTCACCTCACCACTCACCACTCACCCACCTACCCACCTAGTCAGTCAGTCAGTCAGTCAGTCACTCACTCACTCACTCACACTCATTCGCTCACTCACTCACTCATTCAGTCACTCACTCACTCAGTCAGTCACTCACTCACTCACTCACACTCACTCACCCACTCTACCCACCTAGTCAGTCAGTCAGTCAGTCAGTCAGTCAGTCACTCACTCACTCACTCACTCACTCACTCACTCCAGAAACACATGTTGCAGAAGAGAGTAAAACAGACCACAACCCCTGACACTGCGGAGATGGCACTTGTGGAGAGAGACAGTGTATGTGGGTAAGGTATCACTGAAGTTAACCAGAAGTACACGCTGTACTGAAGGGAGATAACTATTACTTACTTAGTACAGTGGAAAGGGAAGTCCTGCTGGGAAGTGATTGTTCCATGTCTGGGCTTCCATATGATCTCCAGGTCTCTGCATCCCCCATAATTTATTCCAGCTCCAGCTCTTGGCTCCTGATAGGTTGGTCCAGGAAAATACTGAACATCTTTCATGAACAGGACATATCCCCTCTCCCAAACACCAAGAATTTCTCCCTCAGTGTCAGTGGGTACACATGCAGAGGCATGGTTGGTGGTCAACTAAGGAATCCATAGGGCTTTGAGTCTGAAACTCAAACTTTAAAGAATGAAGCTCATGGAGTGTGGGAATGGTTGCAAAGAGTTTCCTGATTGGTTCTTATGAGAAAGAAACATTTTGTAAAGACCTTCTGGCTTGCAGGGACAAGTTCACTAAGTCTGGTAAACTAATCAAGCATACATCCCAGGATGTGGCCCAATGGGGGAACTTTTAAGCCAGCGGTGGGGACATGGACAGCAGAAGTATTCATTGGAATGGTGTAATGACCAGAGGGGCTCAAAAGTAATGCCCTGTCAGTGTGGTTAGCAAGGGACCTGCTACGGCAGGAGTAGAACTGTTTGCTACCATGCAAAGACATAAGCAAGCTTCCTTGTGGAGAAGGAGTGCCAGTGTCTGCAAAGAAAGGTAAGCAGCAAGGTGCCACACATGGGCTCTAGCTGGACACTGGACACTGTGGCGTGCCATGCCTTTTGGAGGCTTCTGTAACCCCTTTCCTAGAAACACTTCACAGAAAGCGTCAGACCCAGCAGTGGGGTGCACAGTGTAATCCCAGTACTCAGGAAACTGAGGCAGATGGATGGTTATGAGTTCAAGGCCAGACTAGGCTACATAGGAATCTCCTGGAATATAATAAGAACTATCTGTAATAGAAAAGTCAGGAAGAGAAAGGGAAAGTGAGAGGAAGGGAGAGGAAACAAAGGAAGAAGAAAGGTGGGAGGGATATGATGTCTAAGATGCCCATTGAAACACTGCTTTTATAAGCACGGGACAGAAGAAAGCCTGTATAAGTCAGCTCACACCCAGTGAAGAGTGCCATGCTGGTTAGTGTTGACATGAGGAGATGTTCACGATGCTAAGTTGGGAGAAAACAAGATCAGAGATCTGGGATGTTCTATGATCTATGTTGAAAGAAAGGAATTCGTCAAAAGAAAAAAGAGTAAACTAAATCAAATATGAACATGGATGGATCCTGATTTCTGTTTCTTTTTCTGTAAATTTCAGTTCTTCCCCGGTCTTCAGTGAGCTCATGTTGCTATTTTTATTTATTCGTTTGTTAGGGTTTTGTTTTCTTTGTTTTGACATGCACAGTCTAGTTAAGTAGCCTAGGGTGACCTTGAACTCATGATCCTCCTGCCTCAAATCTGGGAGGCTAGAATTCCATGTGTAGACCAGCTCACCTAGTCTGTGACTGTTCGTTAAATGGTAATTTTCTTTGCAAAGAAAGCCCTTATTTCACAAAAGCTAACTGGAAATTGCTTTCATGCTGTGAATATGAAACATAGAAAACATAAGTGAGTTTTCCAATTAGACTTGAGTTCTTTCCTCCAAAATCTCATGGCTAGGCGAATGCTTCCAAAATCTAAAAAGGAACAAAACCGGAAGCACTATTTTGTCACAACCATTTGGGATAAGGATCCTCAACTCATAAATATCCCGGGAATTACCAAGCTCATCTCATGCCCAGTGTTCCCCAGCTTGCCTCACCAAGTTTAGCCGACCTAAGAACAGCTTCCCTCTGCTGGTAAATTTTATGTGGGGAGAGGAAGCTATTATATAGCCTGTTTGCCATAGTCTTCATCTTTCCACAGGAGCTATCCAGTAAGTCCCGTAGCCCACAGAGTCCCCAAGAGGTCACTTAGCTTCCCTGAACATCTACCTCCAACTACCTTTACTTTGCCTCCCACAGCAATGGGTATATTTTTGTCTGTAATCTTTGGTTGGCTTTTCAAACAGCAGCTTGTGCCAGAGCTGGTGATTGTCGTAGCTTCATTCAGCTCACTGGGGTTGCTGATTCGAATAGGATAGAAGAAATGCAGGGAGCAAGGCCGATAGATGAAGCATTTACCCAATGTCCACATAGCTCTGGGTCTAATCCTTGGTAACTAGGAAAAGGAAAGGGAGGGAAGGGAGAAGAGGGAAGGGAAAAGGAAAAGAAAGAAGGAAGGGTAGGTAAGGCTGGGTATGGTGGGGAGTAGTAGAGTATTTGCCTTGTGTGCACAAGGCCATGAGTTCAACTCCTAGGACTGGAGGAAAAGGGAAAGACTGGAAGGGGAAAGGGGAAGGAAGAAAGGGGACAGAAGGGATTGGGGTGCAGCTCAGGTGTAGAGTGTCTAGTACGTGCAAGACCCTAAGCTCCATTCCAATGCCTCAAACCAAACGGGCAGGTTGTTCTGTGAGCGTACTTCATTGTTGTCGTCGTTGTTCTGTTAGGCCTTTTGCTACGGCCTTGTAAAGAAAACGGGAATTCCCGTGAGCAGGCCATTCTCCTCAGGCCTCGATTGCAGTAAAGCGTCCATGAGTCTTTCCTCCATTCAGATGCCCTGCGCCCGAAGCTTGTGTTACTCTGCTAGCAGGTGGAAATGGAGAGCTATCGCGTCAGGGCTTTCTGACCAGACCGAGTCCTTTCATCACTGCATCCCTCCCCACACCTCTAATCTAGGCGACCATGAGCCCCAGCACAGCCTGACTTCTTGTCCCTTCATATGGACAAGGTGCCTTCTGTCCCTCTGTCATGTGAGGCATACTTCTGGTGCAAGGATAACAGGTCAGCAGACGGAAGGCAGAAGGGTAAACCAAGGCAGTCAACGAGTCCTTTATTTTCTCTGCAAATATCTGAGGACGATGACTGAGGGCAAGGCAGTAAAACTCCATCTTTTTTCTCAGTAGAGTGAAAACTCAATATGAAAATAGCCATTTCTGTTTGGAGAACGTATAGAGCCATAGTCTGATTTAAGCAACATGCTCTCTCCATTCGAGTCTGGCAGAGGAAGAAGGGCGGCCTCCTAGCTGAAGTGATGTAACTCTGTAACCCCCCATAAGGCATGTTGTTTTACCATGATTCATTTGGCTTCTGTGAGGTGGACTTGGGTTTGTGTGCAGTGGGTGAAGTAATTGGAGTGAGCGCTTGTCCCTAGAGACAGAATCAATCACTGTTCTAGAAGATGGTGACATTTTGGAGAGAAACTCTGAAGAAAATGTCATGCTTAAAAAATTAGATTTAAACACACTAGCACCGGATTTATTTTTATTGCACTCATATGGATACCCTGATTGATTATCAGTCTTATAAATGTTTAGCACGTTTCTCACTTCTCTAATAATCAGAATAATCTAATTTTCAATGTCATTTAATGTACTCTATTCAAGGTTATAATAGATCATATTTCTAACAAAGCACAGCAATTATGTAATGAATACAGGAGAGCCAGCCTTCATATTCCCTCGCCTTTAAGGCCACGCCAAGAGAAAAGGCTTAGAAAGACCATCCCTTTAAAGGGGGCATGCACCCCAGGCCTGTGCCACCATTGGGTAGAGTTTTCTTTTCCATGCTGATGATCAAATGAGGCTTTTTCAGAAAAACAAACCTGGGAGGAAACAACAAGACTCAAACCCTCCCCTGCATGTTGTTGGTACACCTGGACAAACGGACAGATTGGTGGGGGCGGGGGGCGGGACTTACTGACCTCCTGTAATCATGACCACTTTCTTCCTTCAGTGACGTACATGGTTTAGAGAAATGCTATGCTCTCGTTCTGCGTATTCCTCTGATACTCCTCACAGCAGTTGCTAAGGCTGTGGACGTTGAGGATGTGGGGGCTAGCCTCTGTCGTATTGTATGACGAGGCTAGCCTCTGTTTGTAGAACTGAATGCACTGGGCTGTGTTTACTGTGTATTTCTCAAGATATCTGAGTCACTTTGGAGAAGCCAGATGTGTCTTTTATACGTGTGACTTGGAACTGATCCCCGAGTCCAGATCTAGGGTACGAGTTTGATATGATTGCCTTCCTGGTATGGAATCAGATGTTGGCAGTTCCACTAACAGCCCTAAAGGAACGTCTCCTTTTACGTTTTGCTGTCGGCGAAGAGATTTAAGTGGGACGACACGGTAGCAAGCCTTCAGGCATCTGGAGCCCACAGGAAGGGGACTATACAGCAGGTGCACTGTACAGCTGGTGGGGAGACAGCCCGGGCACATGAGAGCCGCAGGAGCGGTGGCGTTTGCAGATGGCATAAGCAGAAGTAAACGTAGGGCAGTGAAAATGTTTATGAAGATGTCTCCCACACCCTGGCTCAGACTTGTGAATACGCAGTGGGTGCAGAGACGAGGGAAGGTTAAGTCTGGAAGCTGACCAGCATACTCGCCCCACGTGCTAATAACACGTCTCCATCTTAAGGTGTTTGACAAGTCAGGCCTTGAAAGACCGTAGCTCTCTGCGTTTGGAGCTGACCCAAGAGCCTTGAGGATGTATCTTTAGTTCCAAGTGATACATTTTTAAAATGGACGTTTTCTAGGACTGAATATCTTCCAGGGCAGCTGACCACGAAATGAAATGTATTCACAAACTTTTCTTTTCGATGTAATTGGAAAAATATAGGGTGAAGAAAGCCAGGCAAAGGGGAAAGTGGCTGCTGGAATCTTAGGAGACTATGGGAGAAAATAAAAAGACAGGCTACAATGCACTCCGCTCTTCTGGGGCCATGTTGGCTTAGAACCTCGCTAAGCTCAAGCTCATGGTGACCAGCACTGAGCTCACGCTTAGGCAACCTCCAGCCAGAGGTCCACGTTGCAGCCCAGCCCTCTCTCGCACTCAGTTCTTACGATCGTCGCAGAGCTGAGGTCCTAGATGGACCCTAATGCATCTCTGATGTGCAATTCTGTATATCTGTAATCGTGGGCTCAGAATTGCACCTGATACTGAGAGGTGTTCTGAGTACATGGTGGCCATACTGGGTGCTCCAAGTCACATGTGGTTCATTGGGGAACACTGGCTACTTTAGTAAGTGCTGGCTTTGAACTTGAGGGCTCTTGGCGTTAAGGCTGACCCCCCTTTTGTGGCTATCGTGAATGCCACAGCAGTGAACACAGACGTGCCCCTGTCTGCATGATATGCAACATGAGAGTTCTTCCTTTGCTCTCACAATCCTAAACACAGCCACTGGTCCACTGTTCCCTCCATCTCCCCTCTTCTGAGTTTCTCCACAAGATCTGTCATGGCCAGATGGGAGAGTGGGCCAGTTTGTTTGCTCCCTGCCCACCTCCAGCCACCATCTTGGCAAGCTCAGCTCATTCCTTTATTTTTTCAATTGGTCCCCAGCGTGGACTATTGTGGACACCCAGACAACACTGCTTACGAAAGAGTCACAGTGAGAGTGGAGTGTGGGGTGCAGAATGCCCACAGTACAGCGCACAGCATGCCTGGAGTGTGGGGTGCAGCATGTCTGACTATGGGGTACAGCAGTCACATCTTAGAAGGGCTCCTTCTTTGCCCACTGTAGAGATCTGACCCTGACTTTGCACCATGCTCTGGCCCCAGCTCTGGACGGCAGACACAGGAAGTTTGTTGGCACTGCTTGTTACTTTGCGATGTACATCTCCTGGCAGTCTCCAGGGAGTTTCTGCCTTACAAGGCCCCAGCAGATCTCATTCCAGTTGAATAGGAAGTTACGTCCTGCTGCATGTGGACATGGGTTTGTTTGTTACGGGAAGGGCAAAGGAAAAGAACTGGGAAGCTGGGGCTTCATATTTTATGTTGTTTCTTGGAATAGTTTTTTGTTTTGGATTTTTTAAGACAGGATTTCTCTGTGTAGCCCTGTCTGCCCTTGCTTTATAGACCAGCCTGGCCTCTAACTCATAGAGAGCCTCCTCCTACCTCTGCCTCCTGACTGCAGGGGTTAAAGGCGTGTGCCACTATGTCCAGCTTGAAATACTTTTTTGTCTTGCTTTGACTCCTTACCATAAGCGTTCCTGAAAGGAGAAACTGCAGTCTCTGTTAGGGACAGACATTCAAGTAAGTGGCAACCTGTGATGCTGAGAATGACAAAGCTGATGAGGTCCTTTCCAGCAACTCTCCCCTAAGGCTCAGAATCAGTGAGACAAACAGAGGACTCGTGTGGTCTCAGTAGGACTCATTCCTTTGATAGGTGGGCAACTGGGGCTTCTCTGTTCACAGCAAGGAGCTGCTGTGTTAACACTGAAGGCAAACTGGCACTAGTACTGACCAACAACGTGTGTAGAGACCCACACAGCTGGTGCCAGCTTATTTTTTGCTGTTTGATCTTCAGATTCTTTTTTAAGCCAGGGAATGATCTCTCCATAGCACTCAAGGGCAGCCAAGCAGAGGAGAGAAATCCCTTGTTACATTTGTGTTCTACACCCCAATCTTTTACAAAGAAAAAAGTTCTGAAAGTCACTTTATGCACAGTATCTCAGAAGCATCTGTGTTGGAGTCTCGCTTCTGTAGGAGAGTGGCTGGTGGCCCCTGAGCCCCTCGGACTCATGTGCAACCTCGGGAGGTCTGATGGCTGTTCCTGGTTGCCAACTTGACTGCATCTGGAATGAGCTACAACCCAGAAGTGGAGGGCACATCTATGATCCATATCTTGAGGCACAGTGGCCATAAAAATCTTAGGCCAAGGCAAGGTAGTACACGGCTTTAATCCCAGGGCGGTGAGGCAAGCAGATCTCTGAGTCCCAGCCCAGCCTGGGACAAAGCAAGTTCTAAATAAAGTACAGTTTAGGTCCAGGTGTGGTGGTAATCACCTTTAACCTGGGCCACACCTTCTGCTGGAGACCTACATAGGGACAATGGAAGAAGGAAGACAGGGGCAATGAATGGTCAAAGTTCCTTAAAGCTATTCTTGTAGGAAGCCCTCCCTACATCCTCCCATGCTGAACACACACACACACACACACACACACACACACTTACTTTCACTGTACCCAACACACAGAAGCAGCTAAAATGTTGGTTCCAAAGCTGAGTTTGATCCACATTAATTTCTAGAGTGGGGAAGAAGGAAACACTGAGGGCAGAGGGTTGGCTGGCGTTCTCTGTTGTATTGTTTGATAAGAAGTGCCTGTCCCCAAGCTCTGGCCATCACAAGTCACTTTCTGGGCTTATGTCAGGCTATCCAATAGCACATTGAATGACTCCATGGGACAGCATAGGTACCCGGACTCCCACACATTTAATCTTGTCCCTTACCAAGGTAAGAACTGTCACAGGTTATGCCTGGCACCCTCTACTCTAGCTCTGCCCCATGATCCCTCCTTGATTCAGAACTTCCAGGTTTGCATCAGAGTTTCCAACAACTGCCTCAAGCCCAGATGTCTCTCCTCTTTGGACAAATGGATTCTTTTTATACTGTGGCTGCCAGAAACAACCCAGTAAACTTAAATCCAAGTTTCCTTGGCAGGGCTTCCAAGACTGGGGACGGGGAATCAGAGGAGGACCCTGGGCTGTTGTCCTACATCCAGTCTGATGTAAAAGCCCTACCCCATAGCTTGCTCCAGTCATCTCCCAAGCTCTCCTAGAAGGGACGCGCACGGGCCTCTATAAAAGACTTCTTGCTGTATTGAGGAGATTTGTTGCAGAAGTCCTTGTTTTCAAGTCTGTCTTATTTTTCATGAGTTGATTTTTTTAATATTTTCTTTTTAATTTTAAAATGATCTTAGAGAATAACAGATTTCCATGTAGCCTTTTTCTCTTTTTAGTTTTTATTTGAGTGTGTGTGTGCATGTGTGTGTGTGTGTGTCTGTGTCTGTGTCTATGTGTATGTGTGTGTGTGTGTGTGTGTGTGTCCACTGAAGGCACAAAGCAATCTTTTGTCATCTAAATGAAACACACAGTATGAACACCCACAGATGTAGATATTCTTCTAATGGCTCAGCTTTCTAAAATGTATTCAAGAGCTCCTCCACATTAACATTCTAGGTGGGACATTAATGTTCCACATGTTAGCAAACATCCAGAAAGCCAATGGCCATTTTCCCATCCCTCAGATGGTTTATTGATACAGACACTGGTGTATCAAACAACATCTGAGCATCGTGTTCCTAAGGTGGTGAGGTGGCCACGTTTAGCCCACTAAGCCAAAGTTCGGTACAGCCTTCCTTCAGAGGATGAGCCACAGTGGGGAGCTGTCTGTTTTCCTCACTTGCTTTCCCTGTAGTCTCCACTCACTCACAAGGTGCTAGGCTTGTCTTCCTCTGCCTTCCTCCTCCCTGCTTCCCCATTTTCCTCTCCCCCATTCTGTTCCTTTCCCCTTTTTTTCCCCTCCTCTTTGCTGTTTATTTCCCCTCCCCCTTCCTCTGCTGCCCAGATGAGATCGCCTGTCACTCAATCCCTGAGTATTAGTTCACAGACCATATCGTATGTCAGCTGTGGTTCATTATGACAAACTCCATTCTTTATTTGGCTCAAAGTCTTCGGCATCTCCCAGACTCTTTGTTGAACACATGAATTGGTATTTAAAGTCTGAGGAGTAGGGAAGCCCGTGTTTGATGGGCAGTGGCCCCGTCTTTCTTACACAGTTGTACAAACTCAGGACCGGGGATATTAAAAGGTAAACTTTCTCAACTAGCAAATGGTGAATTAAAACATAGACCTTTGGAATTTCACTCAGCCTTACTTTCATTTGTTTAAGATCTACATAAAGATCTCTAGGATGTCCGCGGGTTAGGATAGAAGAGGACAGAACCAGGAATATAAACAATCATTTGTTCAAATATCTAATATGGCGTGTGCTACTGTTGTGTATCAGTGAGCTGTGGTTGTGTAACAAATTCTCCGTCATTCAAGGCTCGGAACAGTAAACATTTGTGACCAAAAGTGAGACGTTGTACTGCGTGAGCTGTACCAGGCTCTCGGGGGGTGTGGCCCATAGGATAACTGCCGTACAGCACCACTGCTGACTGTTCTGTCCCCCAATCCCAGTGATTCTGACTCCAGTTTGGTCTACGACGATCACGACTGGAATGACTGGCTTGCGTACTAGTTACTTTTTCAATGCTTTTATAAAACATCACGATCGAGGCAATGTATAGAACAAAGAGTTTATTTTGGATGTATGGTTGCAGAGGGATGAGCCCAAAATGACAGTAAGGGATGGCAGCAGTCAGCGGGCATGGCGACTGTGGCCAAAGCTGAGAGCCCATCCCACAGCGTCAAACAGGCAACGTCCACTGCAGATAGTCAAGGTCTGTTTACTCTCAAAGGCCATATCCTCCTTCAGCAAAGCTGCATCCCCTAACCCTTCCCAGATGCACCATCTGCAGACCAAGGGTTTGAATGCCAAGCCTATGGGAGTTATCTTTTAAGTCACCACAGCTCTCTGCGATCTTTCAGAATTCCTGAAACGCAGAACATTCCCAGCTCTGAAGACCTCAAAAATATCCTAGGAGGGAAAGTATGGCGAGAAGGCCAAGGGCAGTTGTAGTCCACTCGCTGAACATGGTCTGGGTTGGAAGGCACTGGGAAACGGAAGCTTTGCTGTTCTAGTTCATCGTGATAGTGTTTGCTAACTGAAAACCCACAGCTTCCTATAAGGACTACAGTAATTACATAGAACAAGGAATGCATTTATCTGCACCCATCTACCAGAAGCTTTTGCTTCCCTCCCTCCCTCAGAGGCTGTCGGAAGGCAGCCCATACCTGCTCCACAAAGAAACACAAAAGATATTCTCATGGCTCCTCCAGACAGTTTACCAGCTGACTATTCTAAGTATGCTCATTCCTGATGCTAGGATGACCACCTTTTTTTTTCTTTAAAAAGAAAAAGTCAGTGGACTCACCAGTGAGTGTTTCAAACAGGCAAGAGACAGGAAGGGCAGCAGCAGCTATGACCTTCAAGTAACTTGTACTGTGAGTGTGTACTGTCCGGTGTGCATTGAACTCTGATCCTCACATTGGAGTCTTTTTAAAGACAGGCAAAGGACTATGATGGAGGTGTGCACTCCTTTAATCCCAGCCCTTGGAAGGCAGAGGCAGGTAGATTTTTGTGAGCTGGACACCTGCTTGGCTTCCATAGCAAGTTCTATGCCAGCCAGAGCTCCACAGGGAGACCCTGTCCCCAAAGTGAGTGACTAGTAAATGAATACATGAACAATATAAAAAGCAAGGTGAGTGTTGAGTGAACCTTGGTTCAGAGTCAGACAGCCAGACCACAGACATGATCGTGTCTTCCGAGTCCATTGCCGTCTCTTACAGCCATGACTCAGCCCCATCTACAAGCACAAGGTCCGAGATGCAAACCGTCACTGAAGTAGCCCCTTGTTGCCAGAGGACAGAGCAAAGGACCACCAAGTGAGAGGGAAAGATTGTGAAAACTGTCCCTGCAATCACCCCATCACCCATGTCCAGCACCTTTACACAGCGCAGCACAGTAGAACGTTCTCTTGGCCCACTGAGGCAGGCAGGAGTGGGCAGGGTAGTTGTTGACCGATTTGTGTTTGTTTGCCTTATGCTCCTGAGGATTAAGACCAGTGCCTCACATACGAGAGAAAGCAGGCATTTTCCCACAATGCTATAGTACCGGGCCTCTTTTTACTTTTTACTCTTGCTGAGACAAGGTCCCACTATATTGCCCAGGCTAGCCTTAAGCTTTTACCTTCCCGCTTAAGCTTCTACAGTGACTGAAAAGACAAACCCAGCTTCTCTCTGCTCTCTTCTCTAGAGTTAAACTGAAAATGACTCTTGAAGTTCACATGTCACTGAAAGAGAGCCTCAATACCTACACCATTACCTTGTAAGCATGACCACCAGAGAGAGAGAGAGAGAGAGAGAGAGAGAGAGAGAGAGAGAGAGAGAGAGAGAATGTGTGTGTGTGTGTGAGTGAGAGAGAGTGAGAGAGAGAGAGAGAGAGAGAGAGAGAGAGAGAGAGGGAGAGAGAGAGAGAGAGAGAGAGAGAGACGGAGAGAGAGAGAGAGAGAGTGAGAGAGAGAGAGAGAGAGAGAGAGAGAGAGAGAGAGAGAGAGAGAGAGAGACATGCGGCCCCAGCAGGGTTGATCACACCTGCTGAGATGGAGGACGGAAGTGGAGTGGAACAAAGTCCACGTGCAAAGATAGGGTCTCAGTGCCTGAAAGTCACAAGGGGAAGAGCGTGTCGGAACTGCCTTGATGATCTCCTTAGTATAAAATAGTTTGGGAGCCATCTGGCCTTTGGCTGTTCTGGTACTCGGGGCTCTTCTGTGCCCGCTCTGTAGCTTTGGGAAGCTGGTCCAGGCTAGAAGGTACTAGTTGAACCTTGGGAATGCTACCTCCAGATTGTTTGACTGTCTAATTGTCTGCGGAATTTTGACAGTTGCCCCTGCTTGCTCCCTGGCACAGTGGACACCCACTGCTACCTCAAACCTGACAGGGTATAGAGTCACCTCTGCAAGTCCTACAAGGGCAGCTGGAAGATGCCCTGAGTTGCCAAAATCAAGGTCCCAAGGAGTGAAAGGATTCCATTCCATGTACACTTGGGATGCTCTGCATACTGACCGGAAAGAAAGCCACGCATCCACCCTGCCACTGCTCACTCTTCTGTGTGTCTGACTTCTATCTAGTGTATGAGGCTGATTAGGGAAAAGGCAGCCTCCACCTGCACGAACACTGTGCAGTGGAAGAAGCCTTCTTGCAGCTCAGCTCAACCCAGCTCGGCCCAACTCAGTGAAGCTCAGCTCTGCTCAGCTCAGCTCAGCTCAGCTCAGCTCAGCTCAGCTCAGCACAGCACAGCACAGCACAGCACAGCACAGCACAGCACAGCACAGCACAGCTCAGCACAGCACAGCACAGCACAGCACAGCTCACAGCACAGCACAGCACAGCACAGCTCAGCACAGCTCAGCACAGCACAGCACAGCTCAGCTCAGCTCAGCACAGCACAGCACAGCACAGCTCAGCACAGCTCAGCACAGCACAGCTCAGCACAGCACAGCACAGCACAGCTCAGCTCAGCTCAGCACAGCTCAGCACAGCACAGCACAGCACAGCACAGCACAGCACAGCACAGCACAGCACAGCTCAGCACAGCACAGCACAGCACAGCACAGCACAGCACAGCACACCACAGCACAGCACAGCCCAGCACAGCACAGCACAGCACAGCACAGCACAGCACAGCACAGCACAGCCACAGCTCAGCACAGCACAGCACACAGCACAGCACAGCACAGCACAGCACAGCACAGCACAGCACAGCACAGCAGCTCAGCTCAGCACAGCTCAGCACAGCACAGCACAGCTCAGCTCAGCACAGCACAGCACAGCACAGCTCAGCTCAGCACAGCACAGCACAGCACAGCACAGCACAGCTCAGCACAGCACAGCTCAGCACAGCACAGCACAGCACAGCACAGCACAGCACAGCACAGCACAGCACAGCACAGCACAGCACAGCACAGCACAGCACAGCACAGCACAGCTCAGCTCAGCACAGCACAGCTCAGCTCAGCACAGCTCAGCTCAGCACAGCACTGCACAGCACAGCACAGCTCAGCACAGCACTGCACAGCTCAGCTCAGCACAGCTTCATACTGGGACGGCCTGGGTTAAGTGTTTAAGCACCAACCACTCTTAAGTTATGGGAAAAGTAGTCTCTCAACAATTAGTGATATATCCACCTGCTGTCAGGTCCAATGCAGTTCATTTACATAATTAGTCCAGAAAACAGTCTTTAAACTCAGATTAAACCATACTTTCGCGCTCCTCTCTTGAGCATTTCAGTACAGTAGTTACAGGAGAGCTTCACTCACCAACTGTGACCCATTATTCTTGCAGTTAGCAGGGAGCTGAGGAGTTGGGATGTGTGAGCTTCAGACTTTAATTTTCAAGCAAGAATAAATAGACCATTATGCTCCCTCTGCTAAACTAAATATGAAAAAGTCTTTTTTGCATTTTCTTGTTGATGACAAGGAAATTTCAGGAAAGCGTCGCTGTCTCCTTCCTGGGTCCATGTGGAGCTCACAGCTTCCTGTGTTTCCTGCATTCAAATTTAACCTGTGCATGGAAATCAATATTCCAGATACATGCACAAGTGCTCACATTAAAATGAACATGCCTTCATTTATTTCCATGATTAGACATTCAAATAAAAGTGCTTGGGTGTCTGTTTTCATATTCATAGGTCGGGATCTGTACATCAGAGGTATTTGTATAAGTGACACTTTTATTACATTCATTTCATTTGCAATATGATAGTGGATCATAAATATGTTACTTTCATGCCGCCAAATGTGATTTGTAGCACGCTGCCCCTCACGGGTAGAATGCCTGATATTTATGAAGCACCTTTACTCCAAGAAGCACTTTGCAAACATCGGGCCAGGTCCTATCGCAGGTGCATAAATCACCCTCCCACCCTTACATCACCCTCCCGGCCACTGCTGAAGGGGCAGGAGCAGTCAGTGATTCCGCCGCGGACCACTAGGTGACAGCAAGGCTGCTAATTTTGGGAAGCAACAGCTCAGATGAGCTCTGCCTGGCCATATACATGCCCCCCCAAAGGGATGGAAGGCCATATTTAGTCACCCATTCTCCTTGTCACTTATGCGACAGTCCCCGAAAGGCCACTGTGGGTTGGGCTGTGTCAAGCTTTGGGAATATGGAGGAAGTAGAATGAAGCCTTCCCTTTAATATGCTCCTCAGAGCAATGGTGCACGAAGGAGCAGGCTATGATGCAAACTGCCCATGTATGTCCACTGTCTTCCCCAAGAGGAGAGCAGCTTGTCAAACCCCAGGGCCTTAGTGAATGGGTGGCTGTGTCCAGTTTGGGAGAGAGAGAAGTCTGAGGCTGCAGGGAGAGAGGTCTTGGGCTCTGTGACCATTGTCCTCACTGCCCCTTAGGGTACCTTCCTCAGGCCCTGCATCACCGTCTGCAGCCACAGTGAGAACCCTCACACCGTGTCAAGCACACCAAGCTCTCCAGGGCATCCTTCACAGGGCTTCGTTAGCATTGTGTGTGACGGGTGTCACTCGGCACTGAAGAGCCAGCCTACGTGACATTCAGAGCCAGCCAAGTTACCTGCAAGACGCAGGGCCTGCACAGGGTCTCCATCCACCCCTGTGTTTAGGATGCTGTGAGGAGTGGAGGGCACTGTTGTCGTATGATAAGCAGCTCAAGGTTCAGGTTATAATGCACTTGGTGACAGCACCACTCCCCCTGGGAGGTTTCACTTCTCTAGAATCCGGAACAGTTCCGTTCAGAGGCTGAGACTTTGGGAAATCAGCACGTTGCTTTCTGGAAACAACTACTACACCGAAGGCCCCGGGCCTCCTTGATCCTTGTGGAGTCTCTCCCTTCCTCTGAAATCTTCCTCTACTGCTTGCTGAGAGGGGGTTCTGAGCCCTAGAGATGGAAGGAGCTCCTGCCCCAGCTCCTGGGGGGAGGGAGGGGTTCATGAGCTGGCATTCCCGAGCTTACGACACTGGCTGACCCTCACTGGAACTGATCTGCTGTGTGTTTGAAGATCGAAGGTGAAATTTGGCCTCTTCCTCTGGTCAGAGGTGTTTAGAGACTCGTGGCCTCAGAACTGTCCCGAGAAGCTCTCAAAAAGGCATGCCGTGGGACACTAGTCATGTGATGTGTTCATGGAGTCATTGCTCCTGTACCACTATAAAATCCAGCCATCTTCTGTTCTTCAAGGAGAAACTGTACTCCCTTCAAGCCTCCTTCCCCCAACCCAAATCCTTCCCAGCCACTGCTGTCGGACTATGGCTGTTGCATACAAATGGGAAGGTATGCTGCAAGGCCTTCAGCAGCTGGCTTCTTCCCTTAGCATAGGCTCAGAGTTCGTCCACAGCATAGGCTGCGTCAGCACTCCCTTCTTGTGACAGCAGGCGGTAATCCATCACTTGACAAGCCTTTGGTTCATGTGCCATCCACCAGTGGGCATGTGGACTGTCCCTCACGGGGCGGGTTGTGGTGGGAATGGCGAGACTCAGGCTTGCATTGTTCATAGATGTTGAACACAGATTAGCTCACATGTGTCCACCCATGGCAGAACAAGAACTGCTAGACCCTGTGGTAACTCTGAGAAATGACAGACCTTCCTCAGAGCTGTTTGGGAAAGACTCTGGTTTCTTAGGTTTTACCTCTGTGTTGGCAAAGCAGAGGTCAAAGGAGGAGTCTAATGTCTAGTACAAGACCCCGAGACACCTACCCATAAGCCTTTGGGATACAGTGTCTACTCCCTGGCAGAACATCATCCCTTGGGAGAGCCTAGAAACTACAATTTGCCACTGTGCTGCCCACCTTACTGCATACTGCTTCTACAGCATTACCTATACCCATGTACATGCACACTTGGCAATGGGAGGCCTTTCACCCACTCCTCACGGATCCAAGGAAGGTCTGTCTGGCCACAGAGTTACAAAGGACCAGCATGAAGTCCCTGCTTGGAACTCACTTCCCCACTGTCTAGAATAGCTCTGTTCCAGGGCCTGAGAAGGAAGGTGCAAGCCTGTTTCTCCCATGCGTCCACTTCCTTAGTAGTAAGCAGATCCGGTAAAGAGAGAACTTGGCAGTGCTGCCTCCTTGAAATGGGATTAGGCGAGTTCCTTAGTCAAACCTCCATGCTCAGGTATCAAGACACTCACACAGTGCTCCTCTTTCCAGCAGTGGTCCCTCCTGGGCCAATGAGCTGCTTACCCAGACACTGACTTCCCCTCTGTGCTATTAGCTGCCCTCACTTTCTCTAACCCTCGTCTCTCCTCACCCTGTCTCCCCATTCATGTCTCCCTGCCTCTGCCCTCATCTCCTGCCCACAGAGGGCCTGAGGACTCTCCCACTATGGACACTGTGTGTCCTGTTGGCCTCTGTGCCCTTAGGGAGGCATCCAGGCCAAATCCTCTTAGGCAGATCAGATTATGCCCTGGGTCATCTTGCATCACACATGCCCAGGTCATGCAGGCATCATTCACATCGGGGCAGCCTCAGTCCTGACACCCCAGGGATCACAGACTCCCTAGAGGGTTCATGTGATCTGGTGTCACTTATCTGCCTCCCTGGTTTCAGGTTCCTTCCAAGTGTTCCTAGCCAAGAGCTTGACGTGGCGCTCACTCACGCCACGGAGAGATCTGGCCCTTGGAGGAGGCTGTCCTACAGCTCTGAGTCCTGAGTACTGCTGTGTGCTTGTTGGGTTGGGATGTGCAAGGCCAGGTGGCCCTTATCTGCTGAGGTCCAACCAGCCACAAGTGACCTGGAACTGACTATGAAGGTACAAGTGCCTGGGTGGACAGTTGTCTTGGCTGAGGCTTTCAGACTGTTTGAAATAACACGAGTAGTGGGATATTGTGTGGTTAACACAAGAAATCTAAGAATAATACATCAAGGGACATAAACAACAGCCTTATCCCCATCAAGCAGAATCTTTTCAGGGAGCAACCAGGAAAGTAAATAAGTAAATAAGTGAGACCCTTCAGATAGGCTACACTTGCTGGGAAGCAACCTTGCTGAGGGGCCTGTCCGCGTCAGGGTTTTGTTGCTGTGGTTAATACCATAACCAATAGCAACTTGTGGGTTCAGTTATTTCATCTTCCAGGAAATAGTTTACCTTTGAAGGAAGTCATGGCAGGAACCAGGAACTGAAGTGGAGGCCAGAGAGGAATGCTGCTTACTGCCCTGCTCCTGTGGCTTGCTCAGCATGCTTTGTTATAACATACAGCACTACCCGCCAGGGGTAAGCTGGGCCCCACCCACCCATCAGTCATTAATCAAGATAAGCGTTACAGGCTTGTCTACGGACAATCGGATGGAGGCATTTCTCTGTTGAAGTTCCTCTTCCCAAATAACTCCAGTTTGTGGCAAGTTGACAAAACAAAACAAACAAAAATGTAGCCAGGACAGTCACTCAGGACAACCCTTAGGACCCTCCCCACGGAAGGCATGCAGCCTGCGTGGGACTGCCTTTCAGGTAGAGCTCACCCAGACTGAAGTGTGCACACTGCACACCAGGAAAGGCAGACGTGGTCCACTAGAAGCCGTCAAGTGCCTTTCCTGGCTGTGAGCCGCTCCCTCATTCCTTGCTGCTCTGATTCCAAGAGTCCGAGATGGGAGTGGGGGCTTGTGTCCCAGATGCATAACCTGACCCTCCATAACCTCTCGTCTCTCTTTTCCAGCTGTCAGGAATGACAGGAACAAGAAAAAGAAGGAGCCCTCAAAGCAGGAGTGCACAGAGAGCTATGAGATGACAGCGGAGCTGGATGACCTCACCGAGAAGATCCGGAAAGCCCACCAGGAAACCTTTCCCTCACTCTGCCAGCTGGGTAAATACACCACGGTAAGAGCCACTGCCCAAGATGCCAGGGGTGTGGGCACAGGCCCCGGTGCACGCATCGCTCCTGTACGGTTTCCTGTGCCTGTCAGCCAGTCAGGACACCGGCTGCCCCTTTCCCCCACATATCACTGGCACAGGGGCTAAGTCGGTTGTTCATTCACGAGCACCTACTGTGTGCTGAAGTGCATGCTGGGCAGTGACAGCGCAATTCATTTATGCTTGTGTCTCCTCTTGGTGATTTTGGTCTGCTCAAGCCAGAAATGTGTTACGTAGATTATGGCAGACATCTAACTGGATCCAAGGAAGGACGATGGGGTCATTTATCCTCTGGGTCATGGCCTGGCTTCCAGGAGGAATGTGTATAATCTCAAGGAAACCTGTAAGGGTACAGGACAGGGGTGATCAGGGCCCCATGAACAGGTAGCCCCACATGTTCCACTCTTCAGTGAGAAGTGGCTTTTACTGTGGTTATAAATCAGGGAAGAGGTAAGAGTTTATGTGAAGCTTTGATTGGACGATGCTCCAGGTAATTTCATGGGACCTTGATTTTTTTCAAGGTTAGCATGTATTGTATTCAGTAACATACACTCTCAGGTTTTTGCATACACCGGCCACTCAGTAGATACTTGAGGAATGAATGATTGGACACAACTAGGCTGCCATTCTGACCTCTTTCAATGACTTATGTTGCCTATATGTTGCTAACTAGAAAATGTTCATAAAATAAGGGTTTTCCACCTTTGGTTTGGTTATAGGCATGCTGGGGAAATAGCATGAAAATCCTCAGAATAAAAAGATTCAGTGATGATGACGGGAAGGAGCAGGGTTAGTGGAGAGAGGGACTTTGAAGCCACACTTTGGGAGTACGTGGTGTCCCCGCCAGCAAATGGCAGAGGTGGCTAGGGCAGGCCAAGAGGACTCTGGGCAACCTGGTGCTGGGATGTGCTAGGTGGATGCCCCGGGAAACCCAGAGCTCCTGCAGGAGCTGAAGCTGCAGAGGTTCAAGGCAATAGGTCTCCTGGCCAGGCAGAGGATTTTGCATATGTGGAGGCTAAGTGATGGGGAGCCATTTCCAGAGCTCTCGGCAGCAGAGGCATTTGGTGATCCTGAGAAACCACAGACTTTGGCTCCCTACGGATGGCCCGAAGGGCTGCACAAGCTTCCGAGATGCCGGAACAGCTCTCTCCAGCCCACACTGAAAAGCCATGGTCAAGAATGACCTTTGGGGGCCTTTTCTGTCCTCATCTGGAGAAGCAGAAACGTGGGTCTGCCTGCAATGCCAACCTCAGTCCCCATTGATTGGGGTTCACTGTCCTAGCCCAGAGTAGGACAAGGCTGGATGCCTCTAGGAAATTGTCAGCTTCACATGGGAAGGACACAGAGACTGGAACACTCAGGTATATCAGACCAGAAGCTGAGAGTCCCAGCTCACTCAGCTCTCCTCAGCTAGGTGGTGTGAGCAAATGATTCCTGTCTCACCTGCCCATGGACTGCTATCATGGCTAGGAGGTCGAAATGAGATAATTCCTAGACTAATTCCAGAATGGGACCTTTTATATTGCCAGGGTATTGCAGAAACACCACCAAGCCTGCGCCCACCCCCTGGATGGGGAGTGCCTGGGGCTCTCTTCAGTCACTGTGGGTGACTTTTGACTAGTGCCATTGAGAAGGATCTTTCTTCCTTTTGGAGATGGTTATCGGGAATAGCGTTATAGGTACCATATCATTGTATCTGGCTTAGTGTCAGGGTGAGACGGAGACATTGGCTGTAGCTGGGGCCAAGGGCAAAGCTGGGAAATTGCATCCCGTGGGATGGCAGACTATGCCAGATAAGAGTGAGAAGCAAGAAAGGGGGAAACCTCCAGAGCCTTCAAGGGCAGAAGAGGCGCCTGTCTCTCCATGTGTGAATGATGGAGAACATTCGGTAGCAAATCAGAAGTCTTCGTTTTGGTGATTAGCAACTTTGCAGCTGGGATTTGCTAAGCAGTCACCCTTTATAGGAACCATAATCAGAACCCTCATCCCTTTCTCCGGAGGACCGAGCTTACCCATGTGTTGGCCCCATATACACATGGGTAAGCCAAGCTATAAAAGGATCCAGTACCTTTTCCCGTGTTTTGTGGTTCAGTGGTAGACATGGGGGTTAAACTGAACCCATGCATTGGACAGGCAGAGCTCTAGACAGCAGGTAGACCTTGCTGCCTAGGAGCAAACCAAACTCCTAATGCTAGAAAAGGCATGGCCACCCTTCTAGATGCAAAAGAGGCAGGTCCCCTGAAAAGGACTGAGAGAGAGACAGAGCTGGGGTGCAATCCTGAGTATAAGCACATCAGGGACCATGTTCACTGACCAGAGACCCCCACTCTTTTCCACATGGAGGTATCTAAGCAGGGCCCGTGTAGACCCCCATACCTTGACTTACAAGATAACTAGGTGACATGGCCTGGTTGCGATGGGTAGTGTTTGCTTCCTCTGGGTACCCACATCCAAGCATGGCCTTTGCTTCAGTAAGATCACTCCTACATAAGGCACAGCTCTCTAGAGGCAGCCCCCAATGTCAGATAAACAGCCTCCATGGAGAGACGCCCCAGACTTCTTGCTACCTCAGCAGGATGATGAGTCTTTTCTTCAGCAAGGTCCAGCCCCCACTATCTCAGTGGCGGACATTTCCAACTCTCCAGTTTCCTTTCCTGGAGTCTTAGGATCTCCTTCCAGACAAGTCACCACAACCAAATCTTAGTTTCAAAGTTAGGGCTGAGAGGTATCCATGCTGCTTCCTGGACCCCTTCCCATGTACCCCACTGTGAGACCAATGTGCTCTGTTAGTGCTATGTTGCACGGACAAAATGCCTGTCAGAGGAAACTTGGGGAAGGAAACACTTCTTTTGCCTCACAGCTTCTGAGGACTTGCCATTGTACAGAGGTGTGGGGATACTCGTGGCAGGGCAGGTGGAGAGAGTGTGTGAGCACTCATGGGATGGGACAGGATGATTGAGGTGACCAGGAAGCAAACATTATGTCAGAAAACAGTGGCTGGGTGTGACCTGAAACGTTTAACCTCTAGTGACCCCCGTCCTGCTCTAGCTAGACCTCATCTCTGAATAGTTCTGTGCTCTCCAGAAACAGCATCTGCCTGAGACCAAGTACTCAGACACCATAATCCAGCCCACCCGGACACCTTTCCAATGGAGTGAGAGAGAAATACTAAGCTCATCGGAGGCCAGACCCTCCATGGTGGCAGCAGGGCAGTCTTTATGATAGTGTATCTCTGTCCTTCAGGACTCTGGGCTGCCTCCAGCAGACCGTTTTTTTTTTTTTTTTTTTTTTTTTTTTGCCGTCTCTGCCCAGACCTGGCTCTGCTCTTCGTATAAGGGACTTCAAATCCTTTCTGGAAGTAGGCGGGAATACACATAAACAACAGCGGCCACGGCACATCCTCTGCAAGCTCCCAGATCCAAATGCAGCATTTGTTAAAAGCTTTTTATCAGGAGGCAGTTGCTTCAAAGGCAAGAAACTTCCTGCCCCTCTCCCGGGATAGCACATGCGTCAGGCGCTTGTGGCATAAATGGGCAGGGAAGACTCAGACAGCAGACAGCCGCTTCTGACAGCCCTCCACTGCAGTCAGTCTTCACTCCTCTAATTATGGTCGATTAAGGACATGCTAGCCGATCCTGGGGAGAAGCCAGAATGGATGAGACAAGGACCCAGATACACCTACCACCATCTACCACAGACCTGAGCAGGAAGCCCACCACCGGGCTCTCTGGTATTTCTGAGGCTGCTTGGGTGGCACTTAAATCATCCTGTAAGCCTGGGCTCCCCATCTCTTTAACAGCGATTTTGGTGGTGCAGTCTTCGTGTGTAGCCAGATAGTCCTGTGAGAAAAGGATCCCGGCGAGTCTTACCCAGTTTCTGTCAGGAAGAGTACGTGAAGAAGAGCGAAGGGTTGTCCCCTGGATCCTGTGAGCAGCTTGACATCATTTAGAGCCACCATGCTTGGCTTCCAGATAAGCAAGTTGGCAGCTGTGACTCTAGTTTCCTAGAAGCACAAGGCCCTTTTGCCATGCGCTGCTGTTCACCCCACTCACGGGGCTTCATGGGGCATACGCTGACCTGGCAGAGGTTCGGAAATTTGACCTGTGAAGATTCAAGGAGCTTTAATGCTCAGAACAATGGCCACAGACAGGATCACGAACTTGCCGACAGGCTCTGGGAGACAAGCATTACAACAGTAGGAGTATAAGCAATTCTGGGCATGGCTTGCTTTTTAGAGAAATCACGTGTTTGACTAGCCAGGGAGAGAAAAGCCTAGAACTCTCGGGAAGGCTGACTCCTTAAGGGAGTTGTGCTACCCAGTTGGGGTAAGACACTTGGGGTATCGTGAGACCAGAATTCCGATACCCTCTGTTGCCTCAAAGCTGTGTCACCTTGAACCAGCTCATAACTTGCTCATTTTCAGTCCCCTGTACTGTACATAGCTGCCTGCCATGTTCCTGCTCCGCCTGCTATCTTCCAGCCGGATGTACTCAGTTCTCATCATCTTGGTTTTGTGGAGCTACCTCAGAAAAGTTTCACACCCTGGGCAACTTGGAGTAGTATTACTTTTGCCTCTCAGGCCAGGGGAGTGGAAGTCTTCACTCAAGCAGGCCCTCCTTTGATGGTCCCCGGGTTCCCCATCCATGCCTTCTGCCGTTGGTGGCTGTCCTCACCTTTGCTTGGTTTAGACAGCATTGCTGTCCCCCTGCAGCATCCCACAAGCACTGTCTCCTTTGGATCTCTTGCTGCTTGCCCTTGTTCTCCCACTGCCATGCAGGCCTAGCCGTCACAGGACAATGGACATGGCACCATGCAGTGTCTATTAAGGTCATGTTTGTTGGCCAGAAAGATGCTAGTCTCACTTACGACATCCTCGGCATGACGGTGCTGGGACTTGGTAGCCATCTCATGAGCATTTCCGACCAGGAAGGAAGCCTCAGACACAATGCAGAGTGTAAGGGACATTGAGTTCTCACCAGGAAATAACAGAGATGAAACACCAAGAAGTATGTGGCTGCCACAGCCCGCGTGGATAGGTGACTACTGTCCCCTCAGCTTACCCAGGGACCCAGTACAGGTCACTGCCCTTTTCTGGACTTTAGTCTCCTTTTCAGCCAAACAGGACTGTGATGGCGCCTACCTCTTGGGAGTGTTGGGGAATGGACAGCAGGGCACAAACAATGGCTGGAGATTTGTGGCATCCCAGAAAGCAGTCACTACATGTGTGTGCATAATGAAGAACCAAAATACGGAAGACAGAACTACTTCACCAAGAGGGTTTGGAGGGCACTCTTGGAATAGGCAAGCAGCTCCAGGACTAGGAAGGGAAGGTGCTCAGGAAAGGCTTATGACAGTCTCACAGGCCTTCAGAAGCACTCAGTTCTTCTGTAGAAATTCTGTAGCCTATATCCAAAATCCTAGCCCTTGGGATTTGGAGCAAAGATGATTGCCAGACTGGCCTGCACTGAGACCCTGACTCTGGAAGCAGGGCTGGGATGTTACTTGGTATAGAGTACTTTCCAGGCATGCACACAGCCCTGGGTTCTTCCTACAGCTCCACAAAGAAAGGAAACATTTTTTTTTAACTTTACTCCTTAGCTAAAAGACCCTCAAATAAAAGCACTAACTTGCCCAGGACCTCCAATCGACCATCAGTGGGATTCTAGACAATGGAAATCCATTAGTTAGTATTTTCCTGAAAGTGATGCCAGCCAGAGAAACAACAGAAGGGGCTGCGCCATGGCGGAAAGCATTGTTTAACCAGATTGACAGGCCTGGGCTTTTCCCAAGAAGGCCTAGGGGACTGCAGGGCAAAGCATTCTGGGAAATGTACATTCTTCCAGGGGATTTCCCAAGCAGGCAGCGATCCTGCCGATCCTGCCGCGCGGCAAGGCCTGGCTCAGCCCGCCGTCCTTCCTGTTCCTCTTCCCTTCTCTTCCTCTTCACACATCCCCGCCTGCTCTGAGCATCTTCTCCCCTCACCCCACTCAGGGCTCGCAATAGCTGCTCTCATCATGGGCCCTAGCAGTCTCCCCCACACTCTCCACCTACCGCAGCTGGAAGATAATATAGGAGTCATTTAAAGCCTCATGCCTATGAATCCAGCAGTCAGGATAATAAAACACGGGGTTATTTTGTGTTTTATTAACTGCCTTTTGCCTTCAGTTTGCATAATCATGCGCTGGATTGACAGGCCCTTACCGAGTTCTTCGCCGTTTTAATAGAGGGGCCATCGCTCCCCCCTCCCACTCCCAGGCTTACATGATGGAGCAGTTCATCCAAAGCTGATGAAGATTTCCTTCACACTGGCTGCATCCAGCAATGTCATTTTTTCCAGATGGATACTCCATTGTAAAGTGATTTCCCACCAAGCTCGGCTCTGTCCTTCTCTTCCGTCGCATAGTTCTGTGAACTGGATAAACTGCCTATTAAATTTAATTATAGCCCGAATGGCCGCATGCCTTGATCTTGCACATACATACCCTCGAGTGTACTGTGTTCCACAAAGATCCTTGAGGGAGACATAAAATTAATCTGGAGGATGCATGCTCGTTTCCACGGGGACACTGTGGCAGCCACACTGCCACCACCGCTCTGAGGCCTTCTCTATATCCCATCTTCAAACTCTTCCTCTGCATTCCTGCTGGTGTGAGAAGTAAAGATAGCTTTATGGACTTCTATGGACCAATTTGACTGAAATAGGGCACTAAAGCCATTGGTTTGCAATGCATAATTGCCTTTGCAGGGCTAAGGGCATTTGTAAAGAGGGCCACACACCAGGCCTAGGGAACCTAGTCTCTCCTTGTGTGCTTCGGTTTGCCTCGGAGTTCCAGAGTTCATGAGACGTCTAGGCTACTGACCAGAGAAATAGCCTCTCCATGTGTGTTCCACACAATGGCAGTTGCTCTGTGTCATCTCAGACAAGCAAAAGCTTGTGAGACTGTCAACTGTCCTGGGCTCCACTCAGTGCTCATCGGGTCCTCTGTATGACAGGCAGTGACAGGCAAAGCAAGTGAGCCTAGGACTCTGTGTAGACCAGGAAGCGACCCAGGGATTTAGAGACGAGCGCTATAGTCAGCCACAGGCTCTGAAGGGGAGAATGCTGGAAGGTGAGCAGTTTTCATAGAAGGCCGAAGAAGCTATAACAGAAGGTTACACTGACCACAGACTCAAGGGATGCGGGGATGGGAGGCAGCCATCTAGAAAGGGAAACTCACAGTACAAAGGCCTGAGGCTAGGCCGTGGTTGACCTTCAGGTAAAGCAAGGTGACAGGAGAGGCTAGAGCTGAGAGTTGGTGGGGACAGTGTGAGCAGGGGTCAGGTACCCTCTCATCACCAAAGTGATTTGAGCTTCTAGTTTCACGGAGATGAGGGAGACGATGACAGAGATGAGGGAGGGGATTCTGAGAGAGGTAATGAGAGGAGGAGGAGATGGTCAGAGGGACAAGGCCTGGCCAGGAGGTATCTGGGATGCTTACCTCATGAGTGCCATACCTAATACCTCTGTAGCTCCGGGAACCCGACAGGCCCAAGCCTTTGGTTGTGACATCATCTACTGCCGAGTGTCACCTTTGATTTTCTTAGACGACATTTCAGTGCATCATGGAGGCTGAACCATCTATTGAAGGCCACCTTCTGTTCCATCATGTCCCTGTAATGGTACCTGTGGCCACTGTAGGCCACCTCCTGGTTTCTTAGCCCCCTGACTCAGTGGTTAATAGCCTGCTTGTTCTGTTACACATACCAGCCTGTTGCCATCCCACCCTTGTGTGCCTCAGTGTGCGTTCTAAGGGTGACCAGCAGACTACAGTGCCACCGCTAAATAAAGCAGCCCCCTGAACACTTCACCCCTCAGACTTCGCACTTTCTCCTGAGTATTAGTCTCCCCTCTTTGAAATGGAGCTCAGAGAAGGTTTCTACCTTCACCAATAAACGTCTTGTAGATATCTTGTTTTAGCCAAGTTTAGCTTCTGAAGTGTAATTTTCTTGATATAGTGTGTCGTCTTCTAAGAAGGCATGGATTGGCATCTTGCAGACTCTTCTCGGCACTGTAGGAAGGTCCCTCCTCACCTGTGACACCCTGCCCCACCCACAGTCCCCCGAAGGCATTGCCCTGTCCTCCACCAAGGCGACATCACCTCTTCTATGATGCCCTGGTCCTGTACATCGACCTTCCTCCCTTTAGTACTGGCTGCTGTAGACGAGGGTCTGCCCCTTTTGTTGATGGCACCTTCCCATTCACTGCATAGTCATTACTGAGCCTCGTAACATTATTGAACATGGCCTTCCTCTCCGAAGCTTTTCCTGCCCTATGTCTTGGGTGACTCCTTGGCTTTGCATAGTATCTGGGTCTCAGTCATGGTTCTCATCACGTTCCTCTGTTTCCTATGAGCAGATCCAGAGGCTTCAACTGACTCAAGTTTGACCTAGGCCAGACTGAAGCCTGGTGCTGTGTAGGATACCTACATGGCAATAGAAAGCGGTGACGATCAATGTCTAGAGGCAACAGATGTACAAGAGTCGGCCTGTCGTTCCTTCATTAGGAGTGGATAAGCACACAGGGAAACTTGCCCTCCTTTGCTCCTTGGCTGTCTTGTGGCTGCTGTAGAAAGCTTGTGCAGGTTGAAAGCAGGTTGCTCAGAGAAAGCAAGTATGAACCCACTCCTGGGAAGCACCCCATCTCTACGCCCCTGATGGCATGCTGCATTCACTCTCCTCTCTTTCTTTTCCTCTCAGAATTCCAGTGCTGACCACCGGGTCCGATTGGACTTGGGCCTCTGGGACAAATTCAGTGAACTGGCCACCAAGTGCATTATTAAGATCGTGGAGTTCGCCAAGCGTCTGCCGGGCTTCACGGGCCTGACCATCGCAGACCAGATCACCCTGCTCAAGGCCGCCTGCTTAGACATCTTGGTAGGATCTTCTCTGAACTCTAGGAGGAAGGAGGGGGCAGGAGGAAGGAGAAGGTGGTAGGAAGGAAGGAGGAGGGAGTGGAAGCTTCCGGGAGCTTCTGAAGAGACCATTTCCCAGTTACTTCCTAGATCTGGAGAGCCCTTTCCAGGTGTTGGAATTTCACTGAATTGGCAAAAATTCAGAGGTCTCTGGGATTTGATAGGACTTTCCTTGTATCCCTCTCCATTGTGACATCCCCCAACCCCCACCACGCCATATGATCATGAGAGTGACTCCTCACTGGCCTTCAGTGGTAGCTTGCTCCCTGTCACCTGTATACCCTTTTCTAGACTAGCCAGGCCCAATCATTACAGAGTGTCTTCCTCCTTCAGCTCACAAGCCCTCCTCACCCTGCCCTGGAGCCCCATGGGATATCTGCAACCTACACATAACATAGCTTTGCAGTTGCTCAAGACCATATTGACCCCCTGCCTATGTTCCTATGTACAGGGAACATAGGAACACCTAGCCTAGCCCTTGCCATAACTTTGTGAGGCCACTACCTATGGTCTAGGGAAACTTTGTCTTAATGAAGTTATTAAATCTGAGACCAGGCAATCGCCAACCCCTTGCTCACAGGTCTGGAGGCTGGGTGCCCAGGATCAGCCCCTGCAGTTGGGATCTCAGGGCATAGGCCCTCCAGCTGCTTCCTCACTGGGTTGAGTTCCGTGGTCCCTTTGGTTCTAATGGACACTTAGCTCTTCTCAGGCCTGCATCCTCGTGTCCCCCAGAGGTCTACTGCCTTATACCCTGGAAGTAGGGCCCAACACCTTGTACTTCCGGGGCTAAGGCTGCAGCTTCCATCCACAGCAGCACTGTTGCCCTCTTGGTTAGCTGTGAGAATGGGGAAATCCTCAACTACAGCTCCCAGAGCCTCTAGAGAGGAAGGCCAGCTTCTGTTTCTAAACCATGGAGCTGAGGGCAGGGTAGAGGCTTTAAGGGCAGGTACTGTATCCCTCCGGGGAGGCAGGACTCTCCTCCCATCCTCATTCTATTGATCATTACATAGTGGTGGGCTCTCAGGGAGTCACCCTCAGTTGAATCATGTCAGGAAAATCCTCGAGGCTCCCTTCACCCCTGGGTAGACACTCTTCTTACGTGATTTAACCTCCGCTTACCAGAGGGAGCAGGGTATACGGAAGCCTGCTTCATGGCGGTCCTGCTCCATGAGGTGCACTGGCTATAACTCCTGGAGAAGGAGACTGCCGCGAGCTCAGCAGACCTGGGGCCTTTGGGGTGAGGTAGAGGAGGTAGAGTTTCTGTGGGATGACAGTGTGCTTAAGCAGGGGGTGTGGAGCACATGAGGTCTGGACAGCAACAGTAAGCACAAGGAGGAGCACCTTCTAGAGCCGAGAGTCTGCTTGGGCTCCATGGTGGGGTGCAAGCATCCTCTCCCCAACTCTGACCTGACTTCCTCCTAACCCTGGCACTCTGCTGCCTCTGTTCCTGTGTGTTGCATGATGGCTGCGTGTGTGCTACAAACACACTGTACTGTGAGAGGGCTTTCCTTGAGTCTGTGAACTATAGGACAGTCATCTGAAAGACTGGGTATAGGGTGTGCACACTTGGAGCAAGCTAAGTATCTAATAAAGGCTTGTTACAGTTACCTTCCTGTGGCTACAGCCACATACCTGAATGACGCAAGGTGAGGGAGGTATGTTCGGCCTCACGGTTTGCGAATACAAGCCCCAGTGATAAGAAAGCTGTGGCTGCAGGACTGTGAGACAGCTGGTCACGTTGTACCCAGAGCCAGAGAATGCCAGCTCTGTTTTTTCAGTCTATGGAGTGTGGGCCACACATATCCTGAGGTGCATCTTGCCTGATTAGTTAAGCCCTTGTAAAATACCATCCCTGAGACATGCCCAGAAGCGTGGGTATTCCCATAGCAATTTTAGATCCCATGGTGTTGACATGAAGATTAGCTATTTCAGCTGGTAAGAACCATCCTTACTTGTTGGTTGACTAAACTTTTGAAAATAGACTCTTGTTAATCTCCTTTGCCCTCGCACCTGGCTTAGTGCCTGAGAGGTAAGTAGATATTTCAATCAAACAATGATTTATTTTAGTAAAAAGTAATTTCTCAAAATGTCAGTCTTGTGTATTATTCCCTGAATAACTTTAGCCCTGTTCTTCAACATGTGTCAACACTTAGTGAAAGAAGCCGTTAACATCAACAGTGGGGCATACTGTCCGTGTGACCCAGGCTCCTTGGGAGTTGCTGTTTTTTTCTGCTATAGATCTGGTCAGTGCTGTCAGGGCAGGTCCTCATAGATGATACAGCACGTGTACATGCATACTTCTTTTTTCTTCCAGATTCTCAGAATTTGTACCAGGTATACCCCAGAGCAAGACACCATGACTTTCTCTGATGGCCTTACCCTAAATCGAACTCAGATGCACAATGCTGGCTTCGGTCCTCTGACTGACCTTGTGTTCACCTTTGCCAACCAGCTCCTGCCTTTGGAAATGGATGACACAGAAACAGGTCTTCTCAGTGCCATCTGCTTAATCTGTGGAGGTACTGACTCCCTAGGAACTGTCCCCACGCAGAACAGTTTCAGAGGCGCAGGAGAAACCTCCAGTGGGGTTCTTTTGCATGAAGAAAGGCACGCAGTTTCAACCCTCATGCTAGGGGCAGCTGTACTTTTTCCTGCTGCTAACTGAGTTCTGGTATTTGAGCTCCTTCTGCTCTGAAAGAAATGCCAAAATGCAGTTTGTCCAATTTCTCTTGTGGGAAACAGGTACCTTTAGAAAGGCAGGATCATCCTGCTGTGTGCCTAAGGACATTTTAGTGATGACCTACATGAATCACATGTTATTTGTTAATGTGGAATTCAAACCACCGCCTGGGCTCCCCACACCATGCAGGCGCCTACCGGGTGGGCTGGAATAAAGTATGGCCCTCTCCTCTGCAGTGACCCCTACTGGCTAACCAGAAGCCAACTTTAGTTCAAAAGTAATGGTTGTCCTTGAGGGGCAGGGTTATCTACCTGGCTTTTACAGTCTGCCCAAGGTTCTTTTGTTCAGTTCAGTGCTGACACCATCTGGCCAGGAGAGGTAATTCTTGCCTCTGGACCTGAGCAAGTGGGCATCAAATGAGCTTACTAAGAGGACGTCTTCAAGTTTCACTGCTTAAAGCAATTGCATTTGTTCAGTTTAGTGTACAACTGAGTCACCAAATAAAGCCACTGTACATGAAGAACTGCAGACAAGGATGGCTAGCCAGCACTTCCTCAGCCTGTCTGGACACTAAACACTGAATCCTTTCTCCTGCTCTCCAGACCGCCAGGACCTTGAGGAACCAACAAAAGTAGACAAGCTCCAAGAGCCGCTGCTGGAAGCACTAAAGATTTACATCAGAAAACGACGGCCCAGCAAGCCCCACATGTTTCCAAAGATCTTAATGAAAATCACGGATCTCCGCAGCATCAGCGCCAAAGGTAGGTCTTCAAGGGTGGGGAGCAGACCGGAGCTAGGCCAGCCTTCACTTTTTAAATCCCAGGTTTTAGTACCAGGAGTCCCATTACTGCTTAAGGTGGGACGCATATCTCACAGAAATCTAAAGGAATTAGCGCTGTCTGAATGCCCATGTGTGTGTAGTTGAGTGCCTCGGGGTTTCTTAGGCAGACATTTCGGTGTTGTCTCTATGTGAGGTAGTAAAGCAGAAAGCAGATACCACGACCCCGTGATATTAAGAGATTATTCAGTTTTAAAATGGGATGGCTGGTTAGAAGCGCAACTCTTCCCAGATGGTGTGTACCTTAAGACTATTATTGTTGTTGGGGCTCACATGCATGCTCTTGGAGGTTCACAATTTTGTGGAGTCACTTCTCTCCTTCAATCTTTGCCCTTTCTAGGGCACCAACTCTGGTCAAACAGCTTGCAGAGCAAGCTCTGAACCCTCTGAGACATCTCACCACCGCCTCCCTTAGTTTTCAGGTTTTATTTTTCTGCTTCCATACATTCATTCGAGCTTTCCAGATACCTCAGGCTTTTCTACACTTGGCCTATTTCTCCATGGCACTCTAACCCCTAGGAAAATGAAGATCACTGTGGCCACAGCTCAGGTGTAGGCACTTCTGAGCAAAGGGCTTCTTGCCTGGATGTAAGATCTACTCTTACCTCTTGATTCTTGGTGGCAACTCAGGCAATTACAGAAATGCCTAGAGGCATCTATCATAGTGGAGTGCAGAGGGCCTTTCTATAGAGATGACTCAGCAATTATTCCTTGTGCCAGCCATGCTGTTACCTAGCACATTCCTTCCCATTAGCAGATTCTACACCCCAGGATCTTGGCAAGCCAAGACACAAACTTTGTTTCCGAAGTGCTTAAATGCACAGTGAACTAGCCTGACAAGAAATCACAGTTCTTGGGTTTTTTGTGGATTGTTTTTGTTTTTTAGTTTGTTTGTTTGTTTGTTTGGAGTTTGCCGGTGGGGGGGGGATTCTAAGTTCATTTCCAGCATGGGATTAAGAAAAGCAAAAGGACAGCAGTACTTGAGTAGATATAACAGAATGAGGTCCAGAGAGAGAGAGAGACAGAGAGAGAGACAGAGAGAGAGACAGAGAGACAGAGAGACAGAGAGAGACAGAGAGAGAGGGAGAGAGAGGGAGGGAAGAAGGGAGGGAGAGAGAGAGAGAGAGAGAGATCCTATCTCTCTATATATAGCTATGCCAGTGACCTGAGGACTAGCAGCCATGTATACAAAATGTCCCAAGCCCCATATTAGCAGAGTCAATCCAGCAACCCTAGTCACATGGTTCTGAGGTAGTTTTCTTGTCATTTACACATTTCCCCCTAACCAGCTGCATGGGGGGGGGGGGTGAGGGATGTGGCAACTTGAGGACACAAAAACCACCACATACTGTGAAGTCAATCTTTCCATTGTGGGAACTGCCCATCCCTTCACCTTTATTTCTCTGATCTTTCATCAGTGACTTCTCTTCGTAAATTTTATTTCCTGACTCTGACTAAGCACGGCAACTACCACATCACATATCTCCACTTCTTCTCCTTGGAGAAGAGAGCCTTAAGGAGAGCCTCTTTTCCTAAGAGAGCCTCTGGCACGCCCTATTAGTACATAGTCTGCATTCAAGGGAGTGGTGGATCAGCCTGAGCCTGAGAACCAATCTGAGCTCTTGCAGCACACCCGGCACTGACCCTCTGGCAGCTGACGTTCCCATTGTAAACGCATTCATGCTTTTTACTTCCAATAAATTGATTATTTTAACAAAGACACAAGCCACTTGGTACCTGTACTTCACAACTCTTACACCTGAAGGTAAATGTTGGCTCCTTAGTATCTAGCTGAGCCCTTATCTGACAGGTTTCCTATTATCTCTCAAAAAAGGTGCAGAACGTGTAATTACCTTGAAAATGGAAATTCCTGGATCGATGCCACCTCTCATTCAGGAAATGCTGGAGAATTCTGAAGGACATGAACCCTTGACCCCCAATTCCAGTGGGAATACAGCAGAGCACAGTCCCAGCGTGTCCCCCAGCTCAGTGGAGACCAGTGGAGTGAGCCAGTCCCCGCTGCTGCAGTGAGACACCTCAGCGAAAGCAGACATTCCCCGGGACCCTCGGTTCCAGATTGAAAATGCAAGGAAAACATTTTTACTGCTGCTTAGTTTTTGAACTGAAATGTTAAACTCAAAAAGGACCAAGAAGTTTTCATATGTATCAATATATATTCCTTACTGTGTAACTTGCCTAGAAATACAAACTTTTCAAATTCTGAAAATCAGCCATTTCATGCCACCAGAATCTAGTTTAAAGCTTCTACTTTCCTCTCTGAACAGTCAAGATGCATGGCAGAGACCCAGTTGAGATGGTTAGCCCTGGTTAAGTTTCTGAAGACTTTGTACATACAGAAGTACGGCTCTGTTCTTTCTATACTGTATGTTGGTGCTTTCTTTTGTCTTGCATACTCAATAACCAAGACACCAAGGTTATGGAGCAGACCACTGTACATCCACTGTACGTCTTGCTTTCATGAATGACAAGGCCTTATGGTAAGGAACCAGGACCTTTGTCCAGTACAGGATCAGACTAAAGACATGCTGGTTTAAGTGGTGTGGAAGCTTCGCCTTGCTTTTTGATGCTCTCAAGCTGCATCCTTTCTCTTATGTTGCCCAGATAGAGTATACCACTTCACTGCACTACAGAAGGGAATTCTGTGTCAGTGTAACTGCCAGTTCAGTTAATCCAATGTCATTGTTCAATTGCTAATGTCACTTTAAACTAAAAGTGGTTTGTTCCTTGATGACACAACTACCGAAGGAAAAAATCTGCAGTTATGATAGCCTCCAAGGCAAAAACACTGTCCAGTGTTAGTAAATGTGTTTACCTGTTCACAAGCCATTGGAGAGATATCACAGGATAATCAGCAGCCTCGTCTGCCGTCTGGACTCTAGCAGCCCAGTGTCCTTCCTGACTCAGGCCTGATCCTGGATTCCCCAGACTTGAAGCTTGAGGGTGTGGGCAGTGGCCTCCTCTGGCCTTGTTCAATCACTATGATGCAGACTGACAGCAGTGGGAGACTGAGTGGTTGACAGACTCAAGTGTCGGGTTCTGAGTTCTCATGTAAGCACTAGTGGAACTTTCGTTGTTTTTGATATATTAGCAAAGGTCTGTGCTGTACCACTGGCTGTTTGTACATTGAGACGGTTTAACAGTGCTTTCTATGTTCATATACTGTTTACCTTTTTCCATGGAGTCTCCTGGCAAAGAATAAATATATTTATTTTAAAGGCGTGTGGGAGCTTTCACTGCAGTTTCCCCTTCAGTAAAGAGTCTAAGAACACAGTTCCATTTTTAATGCTTAAATTTCATTTCAAAAAGCAGGTCTGTAGTCTGCAATCATGACAATTAAAATCTGTGCTAATGCACGTTAATCTATAACAATTCTACAAGCCAATCAGACAACACATGACATTTCAATGAGTAAAAAAGAGCATAAAACTGTATGTGTAAGAACAAAATGTTAAAAGGCCTACCACAATAATAAAAAACCATCAATTACATCATCACATTAAAATAAGCCAGATGTACAAAATTCTGAGACAGAAAAGACAAAGGACAACACAAGATATTTTTGAAAAATGTTCGTGCTCCTTGGGCACTTAATTAAACATTGCAAAATCAACGTCTTCTTCTTCATCAGACTCTGCAAAATATTTTACTTCTTTCCTAGCCCGACCAGTCCGTGGGAGAGCAGGTGGTTCAGAAGTGAAGTCTGAAGGGAAGATGTCTACATCTGAATCCTGATCAAAAGACGTTTTCTTCGGTTTCTAAAACCACACCAAAAAAAAAAAAGTTTAAAAATCCCAAAGTAAGGAAAATCTAGTGTTAAGAACCATTCATTATTCCTTATACTTACATTTATGGCATATTACAAATAACCATACTTTCTAAATTATAATTGACATGCTAACTTTAGACTAAAATGAATTATGATAGAAAAGGCAGATTAGATACAGTAATTGCCTACCTTGGCCTCTTGTGTTTATCAAGAGCCCAGTTAAACCTCATCAATGCAACATCACTATTCCAAAACCCTGTTATTAAACAAGTATAGACATGTCCACATCACAAAGTATTCAAGTTGCCCCATCTTTAAGAACATATTCAGAATTCATGGGAGCAGAACAAGGCTACACACAGTATATAGCGCACATTACCACAAGTATTGATAACATTATTTAAAGAGTCACAGAGTAGATAAGAGACAGAGAAGAGGATAAATCTCTAAAGTACAACCGTCCACATGTGTGTTTGTAACTTTTATTCGGAAGATAACATAAGTGGCGGACAGTGCAGCTGAGGCCATTCATTTACCCAAAAGAAACAGGGTTTCTAAAGGGTCAGATTACTCAGGAATATTAGGCACAGGCAAACAAACTCAATTTTTAAAATGAAATTAATGTAAGTTCATAAGAATATTCTACTATTCAAGTAGCATATCCCTGCAGTTCAATAGGTGAGAGAGAAGGTTTGGTAAAGGTGGCTGACAGAACTAGCCTAGTCACAGTGACTGTCTCCTGTAGATGAGGTCTATGGAGCTCTCACAAGGCTCCATCGGGGCTCCTGCTTACCTTGCTGGCTGTTTTAGATGGTTTCCTGCCAGGGTTATAATCACCTTCATTTTCTGAGCCTGATGCTTTCCTTTTCTTTGCCCCTCGGCCTTTACCTAAAAATACATGAAAAGATTTTTTTCCTCCCAAAGGTAAATAAGTGCCCAAGTGTTACAATCACTTTTTCGGCATGCCCCACAGTGGGCCCTGCAGCCGTACTGTAAGTGACACACGTAGACTCTGACAGCACGGAGCATACATTGACTAAAGAGTATCTTCAAGCTGTATTTAAACACGGAGGAAATCCTGGAAGTCAGTTTCAGTGATTAAGCTCTCATAAGAGACTAGCATTTTACAAATACAGCTCCCAAACTCAGGAACTAAACTTCTTATGAGAGTGCGTAAGTTACCTGTCCAAACCGATAAACTTACAAGGCTTCAAACCATACCTGCCTATATATTGACCTCCATAGGTTCTCTGATAGTTTCTTTTTTTTTTTTATGCTTTCCTCTTATTCTTTCTATTTTTATAGCCCATCTAACAAGACCCTGACTCAAATAAACCACACACAGGAAGTGAGAGGCAGAGGTCAGACAGACCCAAGGACGCTCACTGCAGCATCTTCTTGTCTCATTGTCAGTATATTTAATCTTGTCAGTGTTTTGACCCACGAGTAATTATACTAAACTGTTCCATGTCCTTCACTTGAACGCAGTACACTATGTGTATGTGAGCCAATTTAAAATAGACACCCTGTGGCTAAACTCAGTAAAATTGGAGAAAGATATCTCCTTATTGGAGCGTCTCCTCACCTTTCGGTGCGGCCGTCTTCTTTGGAATGTTGCCGAGTTCAGAATCCGAGTCCGAGTTTGCAGGCTCTACTACCTTCCTCTGCCTAGGGGCTCTCTTGGCCTTAGGGGCTGCTGCATCTGAAGGTGCTTTACCTAGTAAGCAAACATCCTTTTAGTTGGTCAGTGCAATGTATTTACCAGCAAACTAAGCTGACATGAATTCTGTTACAGTGGATTTTATTATTATTGTTGTTGCTGATAAGAAACATTAAACTGGGGTTGGGGATTTGGCTCAGTGGTAGAACACTTGCCTAGCAAGCGCAAGGCCCTGGGTTCAGTCCCCAGCTCTGAAAAAAAGAAAAGAAAAAAAGAAAAAAGAAAGAAACATTAAACCAAGTAGTCATTAAGCTAAGAAATGGTTTCTTTCTGCTTGGTGCCAGGATAAAGGTAAATATCATTCCATGGATGATAAAACAAGTATCATTCAGTTTGGCATACTTTAATTTTTAGGTAATTCAATTGAGATATTTCAAGCAAGGAATATTAAAGGAAATTAAACAGCATCTTTTAAATATATATTCGTGATAAAAATTAACTTTGACATACTAACTATATAGCCCATGTACAAGCACACACTAAGTTCTAGCTTATAAAGGTAATTTAGTGGGAGGAAGCATTTTTATTGGTTCTTTGGTCCTCAAGTACAAATACAAAGCAACTAACTTCCCTCCAATAGTTAAAATCAAGATTTGCCATTTTTATGTGGAAAGAAACATGAAAATCCAGATCCATAGATACAGGGCCCCCTACACTGTATTATGTTTTAAACAGAAACCTTGTATTTATGGTTCATATAAACACGATAATCACTTTGTAATAATAAAATGAGGCTGGAAAACAAATGTATTGGACAGTTTGAAATGAGTGGCTGAGGTTTCTATTAGAAGCTGAGAAGAATTGCTAACATGACTGAAAGCAGAACCGAGTCTCAGGCTGAGATGCGACAGAGTGCCCCTCACTGGTGAACAGCAGAGCTGTACATGGAGAGTGAGCCAGAGACTCCTCCTGACTGAGTCCACTACAGGAATTGCAAAGGCAGCTCCTAGCAGGAGTGCATGTTCCAACAACAAGGCAAGAGAAATGAGTTTTCTCTGGTCACATTTTCAAGCGTGCAGAAGTTATGGCACTTTCAACACCCCCCACCAAATGCAGGTCAGTTATCTAAATAATGTTTTCTTCCCTGCAAAATATTGGAACTACAGAATATAATGTGAATAATATATGTAAATCAGAGTAGCACAGGCTGTTCTTAGGAGGAGGGCTGTGGTGGGTCTTTTCTTCGATGTACTATCTGCTAACTGTATTTCAGGAAGAGGGCAGAGAAGGAAGAGCTTGCTGAGGTCTTTGAAGGCAGTTTCTTAGTTCAACTAATACAAGATCCATGCAGCTAGCAGAGAAACAGCTAAATAGGGTAGGTGGAAAATGGTTTGGTCTTTTAGTTAATGTTGAACTTGAACTCATTAGCTTAATGAAAGAAACATTTCAGAAGGGAACAGATTTCAAGAAGAAAGTAACAGATTTCAAGAAGGGATCTAGGTCCCAGAGTATTTTAAAAGATGCTCATATGAATACTTAAAGAAAAAAATCTCTTAAAATACTTTTAAATGTTTTTGATTGTTTAAGAAAAATTACATGTATTTGCACATATGCCTGTTTTTCATTATGGGCTCTATGGAATTGCAGAAAAATACATCGGATCCTAGGAACTAGAATAAAGTGTTTGTGAGTCACCTGATATGAACCTAGGTCCTCGGAAAGAACAGCAAGTGCTCTTAACCACTGGCCCAGCTCTCTAGCCCCAAAAAGGATGTCTTGAAAGGAAATTATAGAATCTTTCTTAGTTTGAGTTCAGAACCAGACTGACCCCAGGGTATGGATTCAAGCATAAATATTTACTTAGTATTTGATGAGAGAAAGAACAGAATTTAGACAATTGAAGAGCAAAGAGCCAGTCAAGGGGTAAGTTATCAAACCAGTCCATCGTCTTGAAGCTTAATTACTCCCCCGGAGAGCCAGTGCAACAGCCCAGACTGGGAGCCTGAGCGACAATGGCACTGGCTACTCCTACACCTGCTTTCCTCAATCCCTGCTGGAAGGTGGCTGGGTGAGGGGGGCGGGAGTTAACAGTCCATCACGACTGAGAAGTCAAAGTCCTCAGGTAAAAAATGTAGACACTGGGAGCTGAGTGCCATAGGGATGCATTACGTAAAATTCCCAAATAATACAAATATCATGTTGGATAAGAAGAAAATAAGAAGTGCCGACAGCCAACATGTTTTGAAGACACCAGGGAGCCTGTTGGGCGGCCCCTGGAGTGCTGCCTAGACCCTCCTCCGCACAGCCCCCACAGCTCTAGTGCGCTCAGACAGAGGGAAGACTCTGGTTATCCGTTCTGATACATCTACTCTTGTGCCTCTAGTGGTGTGCTATCGATTTTCCTGCTTTCAGGGAGAGGTCCATATGGCTGAATATCTCACCTAGATGTGTATTTTTAAAGTAAATTTCATTTTCGAATGTAAAGCACTAATCCTGAACTTCAAAAAGAACAAGTTACATAGCTGGCAATTGTATAATACTGATGAAGCAGCTCAGCACTTCGTGAACAGTCTAAGGCTATGGCAGCGAGGGAAGCTATAATTCAAAAACAAAAGCAATACACTAACTGTAGGGAGCAGGATTAACGTAATATAGAATCAAGATAAATGTATACACATTTATCTCTACCCAATCTACCAAAAGAACTTTATAGGAAAACTATCTTTTGTTACAATTATTTAATCTTGATAATTTCACATATTTATACAATGAAACGTTCTAATATCCACCCTATTTACCTTCTCCAACTTCTCTCATTCACCTCCACAGGTCGTTCTTCAAACTTTACTTTTTATCACCCACTAAGTCTGCCCCTATGAGCACAGAAACCTACTACTAGAGGGAGCGCCTTCAAAGAACGACAGTCCTCCCTATGGAGTCATCAACCGCCAAGAGCTCTTAGGGTGGGCAACCTTCAAACTCAATTCTTTTTCAGACTTAAAAACAAAAAAGGATGGGGTGGGGGACTTGTATTTTAAAATATGGCCTAATAGATATTATAGCAATTCTTACGTTTCATATTGAAGTATTCAGGCAAACAGTTTAAAATTACATTAGATTTCCTTTCACATCAATAATTTCTGTGTAGCTTATGCAATATACAAGCAGGTATAGAGTACGTACCCTTTTTAGCAGCGACTGTTTGACTTGGAACTTTATCTGTTTGCTTCAGACCAAATGATGGTGCAAAAACAGATGTGGTGTCTTCTTCATTACTGTCAAATTTAGCTGAATCTAAAAATTTCAAAGCTTTTTTTTAGTAAAGAGACTCTATAAAGACCTCTTAGTAAACTGATTCTTTGATGACTTCGCTTTAGCTAATAAATTGATCTTGTTTCTATTGACCACATAATCCACAATACACAAACAGCTGAAAATAGAAAATATACCAATGTTATACCTCAAAAATGTTAACTGATGTGAAACAATATAAAATTTACATGGCAGTGAAAAGTAATAGTATCAAAAGCTACTTATTTAAAAGATAACTGGCACATTCAGCAGTATAAACTAGTGATTTGTTTTCAAATGAGAAGGCTCTACTATGATAATTTCAGTATTTATACAAACACTATTAGTCAATTCAAGAAAATTAGTACTAATGCCCAAATTTTTAAATCAACAAATCTCGGAAGACTAATTTTAGAGGCAAGCTTACCTTTAATTTACTTTTGGGGGCAGGGGGAAGGGGAAGAGTCTTGCAGTGTAGCCCAGATTGGCTTCAAACTTACAATCCTCCTGCCTCAGTCTCCCAAGTATTAGGATAGGCATGCCCCATGCCCAGCTGTAGCTTATTCTGCCCGCAAATTAGTTTAATTTAACAATCAACTGTTTCCGCACTCAAACCATAGCAAGAAAATTTAAAATGGCCTCTTACATGTAATAATTTTACATGACAGCTTTGACAAGTTGTGTCACTAATGAATGTCTATCCAAAGTTATAGAAATGTACCAAGTCTAGGTGTGTTTATATGTGTATATTTACAAAACTAAAACAAGGCTTTCGGAGTTGGCTCAGCCATTAATGCCTCAGTTGTGCAAGCAAAGCCCACATAAAAGCAAAGGGGGCATAGTATCCTGCCTGAGAGTCCAGATCACAGCAGGTAGAGAGAGGAAATTTCTCCTACACCAAAAAAACTGACCAGCCATGCTAGCTGAAATGGAAAACTTCAAGCTCAATAAAAGAGCCTACGTCAATTTATAAAGTGGAGAAGACAGAAGATGACACCTGACACCAAACTTGGGCACACCCTCACACACACCACACACACAAAATAAAGACAGCAAATCAATTAAGTGACCCTGAAAACTGCACACATACACACACAAATATATGTACTAAAAAGTATACCCTAATTATATTTGCTCTGATAAAATTTTATTTTCTCAGCTATAAGAATTTGGTAAGATGGGGGACTAGAGAGATGGGTCAGTGGTTAAGAGCACTGACTGCTCTTCCAGAGGTTCTGAGTTCAATTCCCAGCAACCACTTGGTGGCTCACAGCCATCTGTAATGAGATCTGATGCCCTCTTCTGGTGTGTCTGAAGACAGCTATAGTATGCTCATATACATAAATCTTTTGAAAAAAAAAAAGAATTTGGTAAGATGAATTTGCATCTATCTGGTACTTTTATAGCCACAAATAGATTTGCATCATCATGAAAATCAAATTTCAATCTTCCAATTATTTTTATATTTTTCCCATTATTAAATTGCATATGAGGACATTACAACTACTGGGCTAGCATGTCTACATGCTCCCATAATACCAATTGTGACCAGTCAATAAGTAAGTTTTATTATACTGGGCAAACGTAAAGTCTTTCACTAATGAAAAACTCTGCAGCTAAGTTCTGGCATGAGATTTTCTCTACATCAAATACAGCTGTCATAACATAATAATTAACTATGGAAAAGAGAACATACCATCTTCTGACTTCTGAGAATATGAAGGAAATGAAAAAAGATTTCCAAAATCCTGACTTTTTTTGTCATGTGAAGATTTTCTATAAGAAAGAAAATATCACAAAGAGGTATAACTAGAATATACTACATATTATACATTGCAGGGTTATAATTATCAAAACTTTAGTTCTTTCTCCTTTGTTTTCTTTATTAAAGATAGGGCAACACCCACACCCTGCCCATTTCCTCACAAACTTATGTAAGCAAACACATGAAGACAGATATATGGTTAAAAAATCCTGATTTAATATAAAATGAGAATGGAAACCAGGCAATGGGTTAAATTTATTCAAAGGGACACTAACCCAAACATTATAAGCAAAGCTCCAAAGGGAAAGGGGGCTCCTTAGTGTGGCAGGTGGCCACACCATCACTGGCTACAGACCACAGGTGGGCAGTCAGTTACTTTAGAAGCTAGTCAAGGCTGGTTATGTAGAGTTATAATGTCCTCAAAAATACTTAATTCAAAAATCTCACATTCTCCATGTTAGTGCTAGAATTTATCAAAAGTAATAAAAGTAATCAAGGACAAATCTACTGGGAAAACAAGTTTCCTAATTCTAGAGATCTAGAAACATTTCCCAAGCCAGGAGCTGTCCAAATAGACTCCATGTGGATGATACTTTTGTAAACATTTTACTGGAACAAATTACACTCATTTATTTACATGCTGTTTGAGGTTACTTTCTTACTACAAGGGCAGTTATAAAGAGCTGTTACAAAGCCATATGACATAGACATATCAATTAGTTATTCTCAAGCCCTTAATGAAAAAGCTTGCCGGTCTTTCACAGCCTACAGCAACAGCTAGGGAAGAGCTGCAGTACTAACAAACTAATTATTTCCTGAACAAAGCTTTAGCTATCAGTTCTTGGTGCTCATGAGCTTACTGGGTAATCACAGCTGCTTTACTTACTCTGGAGTAGCTTTGGATTTGCCTGGAGAAAAGGCATACTCATCTTTATCCATGCCATCTGAAGGAACAAATTCATCCTCCCCATCATTTGTTATGGGAGATGCTTTAACTTTCAATTCTTCTAAATCATTATTGTCGTCATCATCATCAGCATCATCCTCCTCCTCTTCTGAGAAATCAAAAGTGTACTTAGGTCTTTCAGCTAGGAGAAAAACAGAAATGAATGTAACAGGACACAGTGACATGTTGCTACAGTTTCAAATAATTAAGAGACTGAGGGAGAATCATTTGTGCCATCATACTTAAATATGATTCAAGAACACAAAACCATGATTGGTCGGACCTGTGCCATTTGTCCTTGTGTAATGTGTGCCCTGTACAAAGAACTATTAATATAAGATCTCCCGTTTCTTTAACTATGAATAAGGAACTCTACATTATTTTAAAATGATAAACTTTCTTTTATCTTGTCTACGTGAGAACATTAATTTCCCTTTAGGGTTAGCTGCACTGTAAAATACCCATGTAAGGGCCAGCTCAGCTGGCAAATGCTGCCTCATATGCAAAACTCTCTGGATTCAAGTCCCACTGAATCAAGTCATACATTGAGCATGCTGGTACATCCTGTAAGATAGAAAACAACTATAGAAAAGAATTATCTATTCTAGCATAATGCATGTAAGTTTTATTTTAAATTCTAGCATGCTTTATAGGGAAGAATTTTTAAACTATTTGGACACTCAATATTTTCATATTTTACTTTTCATGTATAAAAAACATAAGCATAATTTTTGAAGCATTAACTAGTCCTAACTAATTTACATGTACATTAATCTAACCATGTAAATTATTCTCCCTTATCATTTATATCTATACCCATTAGGAAAAGAAACACTTGATAAACAATTTAAAGCCTGGCATTTAATTAAAAATAAACTTGCTAAAATTAACAACCATAAAGTTGTAATACTCATTTTAATGAATTAAAACAAATGAATCAGATTTTATAAGTATCTGAGTATGTGCAATTAATAGATATTCAAGGAAGATCAGATCATATTCTTGATAGCAATACACTAGAAGACATGGTGTTGTAGTCTAGCCATAGCGATATATTTAGAGAACTGAGTACAAAGAACCAAGCAGTTACTGGGAGGACCCCTCTCCTGATGTAAGTGGTAGAGTATTTACACGGAGAACTTCCGACAGAGCTGTCACAGCTACCAACACTGTGACAAAACCGTTTTTGTGTTCTTTGGTTTGGGGTTTGTTCATTTTTAAAAAATATCCAAAAGCCATGGAGGAAGCACTGTATAAGCTTTAATAATAAAATGAAGTAGAAAACTTGATTTGGGCTGGAGAGATTGCTCAATGATTAAGAACACTTGTTCTTGAGGAAGACCCAGGCTTGGTTCCTGCATCCACATGGTAGCTCACACCCATCTGTAACTCCTGATCCGGAGAATCTGGCACCTTCTTCTGACCTCAACAGGCACCAGACATACATGCATTGCACAGACATACATGTATGTACAGCATTTTTATATGTAAAATAAATCTGTTTTAAAAAACATAATTCACTTTGTGTTTCTCTGGAGTGATGATTTAATACTTTAGTGACACAGATAATGCTACTGAACCAAGCCTACAGGTCAATGGTCATATACAATAAAATGCATATAAAATGTGTCACGATACCAGCTGCTCTCCTAAGCAAAGAATCTCTTGGGATAACCACAGGCTCTGCTTCTTCCAAGTCACTCTCTGATTTGGACTCATCATCTGACCAAGGATTCCGCTTCTTCACTTTCTTCGTATTAGGTTTGCCAGTTGATGCAGGTGTTTTTCTAACCCTGGTACCTAAAAGCAGGTCAATGGTACTTGTGAAGCTTTTCTGTGAAAGGTTCATTATAAAATAGAAATGTATATAAAAACGAAAGGTATTAATTGAACTACTAAAAATAAATCAATCAATCAAAATCAGTAGACTCTAGACATACCCTACAGTCTTTTCTTTTCTCTCTTACACACAAACATGCACAAACACATTCTAATGCCTTACCAGGCTCCTTTTTCTCCCTTTTGGGTTTGGGGCCTTTATTTACAGGAGCAGATGGTGTCAATGTCTCTTCTCCTGTACCTTCTACTGGTGTTCCACTAAATTCTTCATCAAATTCTACTTTCACAACTGTAGTATCAGGATCACCCTATGTGTTAAAAATCAAACCAAACCCAATCATGAGTAAAAGTAAAAAGTAAATTAACAATGCTTATTTTACAGATACAGTTACACTCAATAGTTTCTTCATACCAGTTAGGTTTTTAATGTATTCTACTTGAGATATATTTTACTTTATTTCATTTTACTGTTTCAAAAAACACTGCTTATAAACCTAACATTCTGATATGTTCACTGAGATGATAGCTACTTAGAAAAAAATCTTACAGAAGAAGCCAGGATCTTGGTTAGCAAAGGAACTATGAGACTAAAAGCTACATACTCAAAATAGAAACAAAAACAAAACAAACAAACAAACAAGAAAACCCCAAAACAAAAACAAACATACAAAAAGTCCACACTATCAGTGCCTATACCTATTAGAAAAATATTTTCAAATTGCAGAATGAAAATAAGGAACAGATGTATTTTGTGAAATACTGTAAGGCTGAATCTAACCCAAAATTATTAGTAAGGGCAGGAGAACTGGTAGGTAGGTACACTGTCAATATAACACCAGTCAAAACGAGAGTGAATGACAGCAGCAGCTGAAGGAAATGTGAACCATTCTGCTTAAGAAGGATCAGAGAAAACATCACTACCACTTGGTCTTTCCTACCAAGTTCTGAAAGAATCAACTAGGTTTGACAGCTAGGTAGAAAAGTGGTAAAAGAAGCAAGATGAGAAACAAAGCAGGCCCACAATCAGGATAACGGGCCTAGTTTCAGCCATGCTTAGTTCGAGGGGCTTTGAACATTACATTTTAGCTAGAAGACAAACATTTAAAAATTACTGTTGTAAGTGGGCAAAGCTCAGGGCTGGCAGGGATGAGTTTATTGATTCTACATAAAGTAGGGAAAAAAGAATGAACCTGACACCAAAGGACACTTGCTAAGGCTAAACTGAGTGAGGTGAAGGAATACAGGCAGTCATCAGACAGGAAAGAATACTTGCTCTAGTGTCAAAATGCTCCTATGTTTCAAATATTAGCTCTCCACAAAAAATAAAAATAAAAATAAAATTAAAAATATTCTCTGACCTGCAATTCCAACTTAGGCTTATTCACTAATCACAAAGAGCCTATATTCTCAGTTATGTGAGATATATATATATTACACATATATACACACACACACCCCTATACCTTCCTTGCACTATAAAACAAACCTCTCTCGACCTTTAGGCTCTAAGACCATCATACATCCTGCTTTCTTGGCTCTGAACATTCATTGAAGTCTTTACATCTGGCTAATCCTGGCCCATCCTGCTCAAGGGTAAGTTTCACATATATTTTTTTTTAAGTTCCTGATAGTATCAATGCCAGTAATGCTAGATGTGCCTAATAGTGTTCAACAATAAACAACCAAGGAGATCGCAGGAAGTGATGTTACTTCAAAAGCCAAATACGGTTTGTTTTCTGCTTAACATTCCCTTACTCTGTCATAATAATATAAAATTTAAATTTATAAAGTTAATAATTTATATAGTTTTGGGTTGGATTTGCTAAGACTTTAATTTAGAAGGATGTTCAGCACAGCGGTTGTCACTTTAAGAACAGAATTTAGGTCCCTGTGGTCCCAGTCAGCTGAGGAGGCTGAGACGGGAAGTCAGTTGAGTCCGTGAGTCTGAGCTGGAGCAGAGGGGTGGAGGGTGCAGCACACTGAGCTACAGGAGTGACTCTAACACACGTGTGAGCCTTGCCTACTGGGTGTTCTTCCTCAGCCTGGCTGCTCTCAGGAGAGAGCACTCCCTAGCACATCAGAATACACTTTAAGTCATGAAGCGTGAGCAAGCACACGCTCAGAGGACACCGATGGGCTGGCACGGGGACAGGTGATACCTTCTTCTTCTTCAGCAGTTTTCTGCTGGCGTCTGCCTTCATGGCAGTAATCTCAGGAACGATTCTTCTCCCATAAGGCGAGGGCATCGTCTCCTCCAGCTGGAGCTTCTTTACTTTAGCTTTGCCGACTTTGCCTTTCACTGCTTTCCCAGACATCCCTGCCAGAATGTCTTCTCGTTCTTGTGCTTCCACTTTCTGAACATGATTAAAAGGGGAGGGGATAGACAGCTCTTTGTAAAACACAACCACTACTGCATAAGAGCCTGAAATAAATTATTTACATGTTAAGAAACAAAGGTTTCTTTTCAGCTGATCTAATCTGAGATGGAATAATGGGAGGAGAAGGAAACACTTTTAAGTTAGAACAGCTTAATCTCAATTCATGAATGTCGCTTCCTACTCTTAGTATAATATGGCAATGGTAAGTAGTGACCTTAGTGATCTTTACAATCCTATGAGAGCATGGGACGGGACCATTGCTGACCTGTTGTCATCAGAACCCTGGCAAATCACAAAGACAGTTCTGTTAAAAAGTGTGATGTGGGGCTGGACAGATTGCTCAGCTGTACAGAGCACTGGGGCTCTTACAGAGAACATGAGCTCAGGACTCAGCACCCACATGGTGGTTCATCTCCATTTTAACTCCAATTTCAGGCATTCTACCCCCTCTCATGACCTCTTCAGCACTAGTCACACAGGTGATACACAGACATATATGCAGAAAAACATCTATATGTATAATAAAGTAAAAAGTAAATAAATCTTTAAAAAGTATGAAGTTATTCTTTTCAACTACTTCAATCATAATAATGATTCACAACTTTAAAGTAAGAAAGAAATCCCAAGATATTGAGCTTATGGGGTTTGTTATCAAAATAAACGAATATATATAACCACAGTTATTGTGACAAATTCTAAATTCTACAAAATTTATATTCATTATAAATTTATTATGCTTTATAGTAATTAACAGGTTTGGAAAGATGCAAAGGAAAGTGTCATCTCTTGAAAGACATTTAAATACATTTTGTTTAATAAAATTTTATAAGTATGATATTTGAAATCAAACACATTGATACCCAGTGTTAATATTAGTTACATGGTCTTAACAAGGAACTGACAGTTGGCAGGGCACCTACCATGGCAGGCTTTCTAAAGTCCTGTGATATCTATTTTAGGGATGAGGATGAAAAAGGCTTTGCAAAGATGAATAATTATTTTTAATCATACCAATAGAACACCTCTCTAAGCAAGTCCCTCCACTTCTCTAGGCTCCAAATCCTTATCTGTTTTATAGAAAGGTTCACTTCTTTCATTTGAGAACTACATGCAACGCAGTATCAGCATATAAGGTATGTTTAATTGGTAGTATCAAGACTTTAAAGAATGCAGAGTCATAAAACTTAAGTCTAAATATTCTTAGTTATCAAAAAAAAAAATTCTATCTCGGGGCTGTAGAGATGGCTCAATGGTTAAGAGCAAGTATTGCTCTTACAGAGAACCTAGGTTCAATTCCTATCAACCATAATGTAGTTCATAAATGTCTGTAACTCCAGTTCCAGGGGATCTGATACTCTCTTTTGAATTCCACGGAAGCAATCATGCCTATATATACACATTCAGTCAAATACTGAAGATTCATAAAACAAATCTACAAAAAATAAAATTCTCTAGAATTTAAAGATTTATTTTATTTTATTTTATTTATGTATATGTGTCTGTGTAAGTGTATACTGCATTGTGTATGGAAGCCTATGGAGACCAAAGTGGTGAGGGGTACATGAGAACTGTCTCATATAAGTCAAAAGAATGAAATAGAATCCTCTGGAAGAGATCAGCAAGTGCTTTAAATTGCTGAGTCATTTGTTTGAATATTGCTAATTATCAAATAATAAAGTGACAAATTAAGAGTGTAGCAAACAGCAGCACTTGGGTCCCTGAGATTGCCTCGAATGGTAACATTTCAGCTCTGGAATCTCTACTAGCAAAGCAAGCACAAAATGATCATGCTCCACTCTTCTAGTCAGTGATCCAATTTAAAGCAGTATCAGAACTGCAGTAATAATAATATGTAATGTATGTTTGGTCATGATGGAAGCCAGGGTTCCATTCATGTTGGGCCAAGTGCTGCACCACTGAGCACACCCACGGCACAAAATCAGTTTTTTTAACATATAAGCTAGCAGAAAGAAAATATGCCTCTATTTTTAAAAAATCTAATTAATTAACCAGGTCAACATATACTATGGTACTTAAAAGACCATGAACCTAAAACAACAACACAAAAAAGTTCCAAAAATTCCATCAGGCAAGTAATATGAAACACTTGTTCCTACAAATTCTAGCTGTAACAGAAGCCAGGGACAGTAACATTAAACACTGGAACAATAATAATAATAATATAATTAAGAGTCTGAAATAGTGGAGTAACTAAACGATTAGCACCATGCAATAATAGTGCTGATTACTTTTGGCACTCAAAACCAATGTTCACTCTGCTGCCATGAATTTAATTTTAGTTCTTTAAGAGGTTTACATTTCAAATCATTTCTCTACTTTTACTTTTAAAAATAGAACTCCACTAGCAGAAAATCACTGAAATTTCTTAAAATCAAAGGAAGTCAAAATATCTATATACTCAACCATGTCCATGGATTGGCTTACTCTCTTCAGAAAAAATGCCAAATTAAATCAATTAGCAGAGTCAGAAGTCAGGTAAGAGCATTAAACCAATAGAAAGCATTAGAATTTCATTATTCTAATGAACTCTGTAGCATTTATATCCATCCACACTAGAAAAAACTTTTCTTTTTAACTCCATAGAGGTAAATCTTGATCTGAACTTGGATTGTAAATAAATACAGTAATACAAAGTTAAAGAAAAATTCTGAGATAATTTAAGAAGAATTTTCATTATTATCTCAAAAACATTATTTTTCTAAATATAGTTTATTCATTTTAAAGATTATTTATTCATTTAGCAGGGCTAGGGACTAAACTTAGGCCTTACACATTCTAGGCTATGCACTACCACTAAGCTATATTCCCAGTCTGAAATACATATATTTAATAGAGATTTAACATACATCCAATTCTTCAACAAATGCTGCTAAATCTTCTTTCCAAAGATCTGAGGGAGATTTCCTTTTGAGATCATTAACCTCTCGTCCCTACAATTAAAAAGAGAGAGAGAGAGAGAAAGAGAGAGAGAGTAGTATAGTTTAACATTTAATAGTTTTTAAACGTGTAAAGGATAAATCAAAATACTTAGTTTTGGACAAAGAAAATCAAAGATATGGATAATACTGAAATAGTCCAAATTATTTAACCCACAAACGTTCATACTTTTGTATCTCTCTGTTTAATGAGTTCTTCAACTTTTTCTTTAGTAAGAGACCATAGAGACATATTTAAAATATAATTAAAATCAGGGCCTGAAGGAGTTCCTGAGTCAGAGGAACTGTCATCATGTTGGTTTTGTGTATCTTCCTCTTCCGCAGCCTGTAAAAAATAATAAACCTTATATTAAGGTCCATTATAATACCAAATCAGCATTTTAATTTCATTAATATTGGACTTAAATGCTATACTGTTAATGCTACTCCTTCAGGGTGGTAGGAGTTCTTTAAGAGTACCATTGAGACTGCCTATAAACCCTATTTCTTATGTTTAAATAAAAGCTTAAGATTTTCTTAAGCTATATAGTAAATCTTTAGAAGAAATAGTATACTGTATCCCTATTTACTCAGAAATTTGATGAAATGTTCATTGCTTTCCTAAGTCCCAAACTGAAAAGACACTGTATCTTAAAATTATTAAGTAAAATTTTTATTGTTGCATATTGTCAAACTTTTATACTGGTCAGTTAATGAACATAAAAACATACACAAAAAATTATATATAAAAATGTTTTAATAGTTATAGAAATATAAATAGGCTACAGTTACTCACTACCGATGTATTTTAACAAAAATTCCCTATTACTGTGAGTTTTATTCAAATTTGAACTCAGAAAATAAGATGACTGAAAACTAAGTTGGTGTTTTAAGGTGGAAAGATTGTTCTGAAATGTTACTCAGAAAAATAACTGCACTTTAAAGAAGTCTCTTATCCTAATACTATGTTTCAAATTACAATGAATTCAATAAAAGTAATTTTAGGTGTCATTGCCTTCAAAGGCTTGAAAACAAAGGCATTAAATGAAATTAAATTAGTTGTTTAAAACACTCAGACAGTTAAAAATGAAAGGTATCCTAACAAGCCAAAAGTTTATAAACAAAACAGCTTTACAATTAAAACTACTGAAATAAAATAATGTATACCTGCAAAGTTAGGTCTGAGTATATTTTGGAAATAAAATGATAAAAATTAAAAATGTAAACTAAGATGCTTCATGACATAAATAAAACTATACACTCAATTAAGGAGCGGTTGCTAGATGATTAGCAAGTACTAGATAATATTTAATGGACTGTTTAATAGACAGTGAGCTGCCATGGAGCTGTGGAAATCTGGGTCATTAGCCCTCTGTGAGGTATTAGAGCACAGTACAATTCTGCCTAAAACTCAAACTTCAAAGTGCATTTTGTCTAGGTTTTCAATACACCAGAAGCATTTTAATCAGCACTCTAAGACTATGTGTGTGTTTCACTATTAGCAAGAATATAGCTAAGGGCATTTTAGAAATCAATTAAAAAGTGAACTTTTCCACATTTAATTTGCAGTATAAGAAATAATCTTTAAGTAGCTGTTTTCTAACTCTCTCTCCCAACACTATGGGCTCTAGTAAGAACTACTCCTTTGGGTACCTGAACTCCTCACTTCCTTACGTATACAGTTGGCAATAACACTGCAAATCGTTCATGGTGTTAATGCAACTACTGAAAGCCAGCCAGCTTGTATCCATGAATTCGCTTCCACCAGAAGGGCATCTAATCAGAACACCCTTATATTTAACACTGAGTAAGCACTGAATTCATTAGCTTATTAGGCAGTTTTTAAAGCTCTATGGTGTAAACCAACAGCGACACAGTTCAAGAAGGACATAGGCGTAGTTTGGAGTTCAGCAGCACAATAGTCATAGCTGGAAAGGAGGTGTGCCTCCCTCACACTGCCCTGCCCTCCTCCACAGAACAGTAGATAGCCTGCCAGCCTGCTACTCCAGTCTGTTCTGATCTCACCCACTTTAACATAGCATATTGACTTCAAATTTAGAAGAGCTTAATTTGAACAAGAGCAGTATTTCAATATACTTTGATGAAAGATTCAAAACCGTATGGTTGAAAACTCTAAACTGCAAGGAAATGTAACATATCAGTTCATACATCACACAGCTTGGACTCTCAACCAATGCTACCGTTACATCTTATATAGATACAAATCTATTTCAATATCTAAAAATATTAGTCATTGCTGTTTTATAACTTTTCTACATTTCTGTTCTCAACCATTATGTTGTACAGCCTTTTTAAATTGCATTTTTATCATCACAAATAGTAAGAAATTAACTCTTGAGGGAACTCTTAAGGTTTTAATATTTCATTCACTGAATTAATACAACTATCATCTAAAATGGACAACTTAGGGTGTTTAAATTTCAGACCAAAAGTCTAAACACAGGCAGAGCACATGCTGGTGTTAGTAACTACAAGGAACATTTGTCTCTCGTCTTCCCAGCCCCAACCACAACCAGACCAAGCAGATGCCACACTGTCATCCAGACTGGACCATGGAATGATTTTGAGGACTACCAGTCTGGCTCTCAAAGAGTGAGCATGTACTTTACAGAAACCACCACGAGAAATTAAACCTCTAATGGCCGACTGGAGATCAAGGAGGCTGAGCCACATTCCCAGCACGGAGCCGTTTGTAAAGGCCCTGGTGGAGATGGTTCTGTGTGGTGGGTGTGCACTGTGGATCCCTAAACTGTGTCTGCTCTGGGGTTAGCAGAAGCCTTCAGTCTCCACACAGCCAGCTTAGCACCTTTCCCAGTTCTAAATTCAGACTTGTGGGGGGGGTGGAGGTTCTTTTCAGAGCTTCTGAGCATCTTTTGCTGCAGGTGATTACCTTTTCTTGTGCTTCTTTCCAGGCTTTCACTGGGTCAGATTCATAACCTCTCTGGACTAACATTTGAATCAAATCTTTCTTTGACCTATTCTCTATGTGAGGGAAAAATAAAATTAGGATCAAGAAAAGAGATCAATTTGTATTTGCTTATATTCTACTGATAACAATGTCTTCTATTAACAAAGACTTTTGTCCATTTTAACTAATGCTCAAATCTTTAGAGGCTGTGCCTTACCTATCGTGATTTTCCCTTGTATCTTCTCTAAAATGAAACGGGCTTGATTGTTAAGCTTTGTGGATTCTGCTCCCAACATTCCTACAAGCCACTCCTTCCGTAAACCATAATAACTTAACCGTAAATCAAAGAATTCTTTCAAAATATCTTGCACAGTCTCATACTTCTTCAGACATCCCATATGATCAAAGAGTACCTACATAAAATACAAAGTTTTTTTCTTTAAATTCAATGTCTGTACTGGCATTTTAATTTATATAATATGTATAGTACTTAAAATAACTCTAATGAGTATGCACTACCCCTGAAACCCACTAAAAAGAAACAAAACTTATTAAAAACATTTCTATAAATATTCCTTTAGTGACAGGAATTTGATGAAAGCAATGATCAAAAACTATGAGAAAGTTTAAATAGTAAAGGTCTTGAGAGACTATTTTTTAGAGGGTTTCTGGGGGGCTGAGGTGGTGGCTTGCAGTTAAAAGTACACACTGTTATTGCAGAAGGCCTGAGTTTGGTACCTAGCACCAAAGGAAAGAAATTAATCGCTGGATTCTTTAGCATTCAAGTTTACTGTTACAGTTCTAATTATGATTATCTAATGTATGGTCCTTTAAGAAAGATTACATTACCATGGAATTGCAAGTAAGAGTGGTTTGGAGTTTAAAAACTTTATGCAGGCCGGCAGCTTCTGCTTGCGCGAGCTTCTCTTCTGTCATCTTCACCACAAATTTCACAGTTGTATCCGTGTGATATTCTTTGTAATCAGAAATCAGTGCTGGTGTTTTATCTGTTCCATTAAGCATAGGTTCTAGGACCTGCTCCTTGTACACCTATGAAACATTTAAAAAGACAAGAAATCTTGTTACAATATACTATCACATTATATATATATATCAGTAGTCACATAATATCTTAAAAATTCTGCAAGGAAATTTCACATATCAGTTCATAGTATATCACAGTTTTAACTCTTTTAAACAATATTAACATTAATATCTTATATATACAAATCTATTTCAGTATCTAAAAATACAGAGGCAGAAAAAGAAATTTTCTTTGTTGTTTCTGTTCATCGATACAAAGGGTGTGTGTGATGGTGAGGAAAGACACACAAGATGACGGTTCTGGTTCTGAGCTCCTTACACACCACGACGCACTCTAAGTCTTAGGTGAGGGAGGTTGACATGGCTAGACCTAGTGGAGCACTTCGATTCATAGCAACTGAAACTGATGTGAACTTACTGAGCATGTTTATATTGGCCTACAATAGTTCTCATTCCAAACACAAACATGCAATCTCTTTTTTAAATGAATTAAAAGAAGCACCCACTAATGCAATGCTTCTCAACTTCACAATGCTGCGGTGAACCCTACTCATCCAATTCTTTTGCTGCTAATTCATAACTGTAATGTTGCTGCTATTATGGACCACAGGATAAATATCTGTGCTTTCCAGTGGTGTTAGGTGACCCCTGTGAAGCAGTTGTTCAACTCCACAGGGGATGTGACCCACAGGGAGAGATACTAAGATAATATAAACCATACTGTTTTTTACATATACTTAAAACCTTGAAAATTAAAAATATAAAATACAAATACAAAGGTAGATAATAACTCTGGAGCTAATCTTTATATAGACACAGAATAAACAAACAGGTGAATTCTTTGTGCCACAAAGAATAGAGCAATGCATTTCTCACTCAGTTATACTAACCTGTGTCCAGGTTCTAACTGGAAGTTCTGTAATCTCTACTGTGTTTCTGTCCACCACAAATATCTCACCACTAACAGCATACTGGTTCTGACCAAGCTCCTGGATGGTGCCTTTGAAGTTCTTATAGTTTGGAAGCTGATGGGGAAATAGAAATGACTTGATTTGACTTTGCTCTTGAGCGCCAATACCACCTCTAAAAATGCACATGGCCTACTGATACAGCAGGTTAATATGACTAAAACTTGTTCTCACTTGTCACTTGCTAAGTTTCTTGATCTTGGATTCATAGCTTCTGTAATATAATCTGAACACCACTTAATATTCCCAACACTTTGCCCAGGCTTCCTAGATTGGTCTCTTTTTCAGTCTACTGCCCAATCTCCTTCCATGTTAGCTTAATATCTTTTAAATTCAAACTCCTCTTGCTTCACACTGAATGTCTTGTAGAGTTTGTCTGGATCCAACTGAACTTTCTAGTTTTATTCTAATGATTTTTCTTTCCTGCAGAACCACTACTTTTCTCCCATGCTCTGAAGATTTTGAATGCCTATAACCATCTCCTGTCGTTTAGATAGTGTGAATGTGAGAATATAGTTACCACTGTAAGAAATCTGAGTGAAGATTTTAGAAGCCCCATGACTGAATCCTAGAATTTTGCATGAAGAAGGAAGAGAGGGCAGGAAGACAGAACTAACACACACACACACACTCTCTCTCTCTCTCTCTCTCTCGCTCTCGCTCTCGCTCTCGCTCTCGCTCTCGCTCTCGCTCTCGCTCTTGCTCTCTCTCTCACCTTATGAAGACTTGTGCTGCCAGAGGACTCTGCCAACAAGCACTAGATGAGGCATCTGGCGCCCAACCCCAGAATTATAAGCCTCTTTCCCTCAAAAAAGTAACCCCCTCAGCCATTTCATTGTGATTACAAAAAGATTCCATCCTCTGACTCAAACTCAGCTCCCAATTTAATTCACCAACATAAATTTACTCATCCTTAACTAAATCACAGATTATTTCCTCTTCAAAACATATAGCAGGGGACATTTTGGGCATATTGAATCACCTTTGATCACTATAAATTTAAGCCCTGACAAGATATTAATTTTGGAAAACAAAGACCCTAATTCTTTCACTCACCTCTTAGTATAGGGCCATGGGATACCAGGGATATAAGAAGCATATACTAATAAAATAATAACTAGTGCATCATTCTCACGTGGATCTGAAACAGCTTAAATAGAACACTATCGTAGGAAATAATGTGGAGCTTGGGTATTAGTAAGTAAGATTGTTTGCTGGGGATGCATGAAGGACCTGAGTTTATATCCCCAGTATCCACATAAAAAGCAAGGCAAGGCTGCATAAAGCAGTAACCCCAGCAAAAGGATAAAAAACACAGGTAAATACCAGAAAGCTCACTGGCTTGCCAGCCTAGCTGAAATGGCTGTGCCCAGTTCAGTGAGACATTGGGTCTCAAAGCTTCTGCACTGTGTGTGTGTGTGTGTGTGTGTGTATGTGTGCGTGTGCATGCATGCACATAATATGTCATGATACAGAAACTTTTCACAGCTTGATACTTTAACATGTGAGTGTACCAAGAACACCAGTCTTTATACAATTCAGAGACTTTAAAACCTGAATAAAGTACAAGGTATTTTAAAATTTTAATAAACAGTTTCACCCCATAAAACTTATCTTCAGACTCATTCATTTATATGTTTCAGCTAAGCAAATTAATTTATATCTTAGTAGGATCCTGTCTACAACAGCTCTAAATGAAAAGATCCCATTATTTTTCTAAGAGAAATTTATTTTGTCCTTTATTTAAGTAAACAACCTAAGCCATAACACTTACCATGGGGTGAGGATCCAAACCTTCTAGCATCCGCCTGACATTGTTCACAATTTCTCTGGCATCATAGTTGGGCAATTTACAAGCCCATCCAGTCCCAATACCCTCAGCACCATTAATCAAAACCATGGGGATTATGGGGATATACCACTCCGGCTCTACACGCTGATTATCATCATAAAGGAACTTAAGCAAATTATCATCCACAGCTGGAAAAAGTAGTCTTGCCAGAGAGCTAACAAAAGGAAATAGAAGAATATTGTTCTGCAAAATGAAGCTTTATAAGGGCTTACATTTTAATAATTTTGACTAGATATAATAAAATTCACCTAATATTAGTACAAAGGCATATTTCTCTCAAGCACAAACCAGTGTAAGAGTTCTTATGTACTTCGATATCACTTACTTTAAGTGCTTTAATACTGTTAAATAACTTCGTGAGAAGTTCCAATTATTCTGAATAAAATACCTACCCCATTTTCAGTCTAAAGAATAAAATTAGGTACAGAATAAAAATGTATTTTACTAGCACTGATTTTTACCAAGAATGCATAAAAGTTAAGGTCAAACTATGTATGATCAAATAATTTGGAAAACTCACCCTGAGCAGAATAACTAATAATCCCCCCCTGCACCGCTATGAGTGCACTAGATGTTGACTTGCTATAACAAGCTGTAACTGAACTCCTGTCAGTGAGCCGGACAATGATGTACCTTAACATTGTGAAGATGTAACGGGGGCTTGCAGCATCTTTGCCACCGTGAAGCCGAGTTCCAAACTGACCAATGGGCTGAAGCAAGTTAATGTTGTTGCTGCCCACAAAATTCTGAGCCAAATTCACAATAGTCATCATCAACGCTTGCTACAAAATAGAAAGGAAAAAAAAGGAAGATAAGATTAACAGCTTGTATTTTTTAGAACTATGTCTCAGTTTGTACTGAAACCGAAACTCTAAATTCCATTGCATTTTCAAAGACCTCATAAAAAGAAAACTACTCTATTGTGAATGAATATCATTTCGCATGCCAAAATTACAGTTCTCGGTTGACTTCTTTGTTAACGCTTACTTCTCCATGATGATAAGCAGACATTTCAGCAACAGATCCAGCCAGCTGTGCGACTTTAACTTCACGTTTATCATTCCTCTTGAAACAGGTAAACAAAACTTTTCGTTGACCTGGCTTGAAGCCTATTTTTAAAAAGAACAACCCACCTTTTAAAATAGTTTTTAAACTATTTTTAAAATACCACCACTGCCTGAATGTCAGTCCCACCTCTTCCCCAGGTCACCGTCATGACTAACCTCTGGTAGGCCATGTAACCTACACTGTGTCCGATCCTCCATAAAGTGTGTTAACCATTTTCTCATCTGTCATTTGTATGTGTTATAAACAAAATACTTCAAAATGTCAACTCTTTTAGTGGCAACATTACATGTTTGGGAGAAAAATGAAAGACATTTACAGTTCTAAAAAGTAGTAATTTAAAGATTTCCTGGACTTACGGATCTACCCAGAAGTGTCATACTCTTCCACAAGAGTCTCTATTTCATGTGACTATGCCAGCAGTGGTGGAAGTGTTAGCAAACAAAAGCTCGATGGTTTCTATTGCATATCTACAGTCAGGAACACTTACAAATGCTTACTGCAGTAGTTAAGAGCACATTAGACTTTAGAACCTTTGTAATCTGCATACTCCAGCCAGGTGAATGAGCAAATTACTAAACCAGTCCCAGTGCCCTAGAAGCAAGTGAAAGAGCGACCTTCTAACACCCTCAGTCACAGGATTCTCTGCTGTTCTCTCCTCCTTGTGTGAGAGCAGTGGACACAGCAATAACCTTAGCCACACATGCTGACAGTTGCATTTATCATTGTGAGGCCAGAGCATGAAAGAAAAAAGATAATAAAATATGGCTATGTCTTTGAAAATTTCATAATGGAACTGAGGAGACAAAATTAGCTCAGACAATAACAGGTGCATAAGAATAGCATGGAAGTTCATGTATCTGAGACCAATGTAGACCGAAGGACTATTTCATAGAAGGGACACAATCTCAGGCTAGATGTGATAGATGGACACAACTGTTCTTAAATGAAAAACCAAGCAACACGAAGATGAGCGAATTTGCTATGATTATATAATTGGCGGTAGAGTTGTTCCAAATAAGAAAATCAGTCCTAATAGAAAGTTTCTAAATTCTGCAAGCTAGATTATTTACAAATTATATAAATTATTTAGATTGGGTTTTGTTAATGAGATTTAAAGGCATTTTAAAAGCATAAGTCTTTCATAAATATTTAGACAAAGTTCTATTTTACTTAATTTTTGAAATTTCAATTTTTAAAATTATTTGAACAACAAAAAAAGAAAAAAAGACCTTTAAAGAAGGCCCTTATTTTTCCTGAAAAAACTCAAAGAAATTGTAAAAATAGTAAAAAACATCAGCTCTCTTACCTCAAAAGTTTAAGCTCTTTTGACTCAATTCTTCTTGTTTTCTAAGATTTCAAATAAGAATTGTAAACGGGCTATAAACTTTGGTATTTTAAATAAGAATTTAAAGTGGCCCGGAGGGCAGCCTAAAGTACACATAATTAAACCATATAGAGCGTGCAAGGATAAGAAACTTTAAGAGATTACTCACCATCCACAAGAGAGGGTATAGATCTCTCATTGTCCGAGTTTGAGAAGAGAATCAATTCCTTGTTGATGAAATCATTGTATGTCAAATGCTTAGTTGCTGTACCATATAAAAATTGCTAGGAGAAAGTTACATAGCAATGTTGTCACTCTGACTGCATGATCTCAGTCCCACCTCTTCCCCAGGTCACCGTCATGACTAACCTCTGGTAGGCCATGTAACCTCCGCTGTCTCCGATCCTCCATAAAGTTGGTTAACCATTCTTTTCTGTCATCAATCTTCTTCTTACTAAATGCCTTTAGAAGTCCAAGCAATAATGCCATCATTAAAATTAATTTCATTATAAAACTTGAATTTATAAATGGTAAATAACTCTAATGAACTAAAGCTGTTTTCCTAATAACTTTTTTTTTCTTTTCTTTTTTTTTGGAGCTGGGGACCAAACCCAGGGTCTTGTGCTTGCTAGGCAAGCGCTCTACCACTGAGCTAAATCCCCAACCTCCTAATAACTTTTAATCAAAATTATATTTGAGCTTAGTCCTTTTATTAAAGATATAATAAAACCAAAATTCAGCACGTGAAAAAGAAAGACTCCTCACAAGCCTCTGGAGGGGACGCACAGCACAAGGGACTAGACACAGAGTTATCTTCATTCACGATACACTCACCAAGGTAATGGCAGCATCATCCTCAGGGCCAGCATATCGAAACAAAATGCGATGCCTTTCCATATCAGCAAAATATTCCTTGGCTTCCTTAGCTGTACTGGTACCCAATCCTGAGAAATTTAATATAAAACAGGGTCACAAAGAATGAAAAACTTATAGAGAAAGAAAGTCATTAAATTGTTACTAATTGATCAAGCTTAAGACAGACAACCCAAACATGTGCCTCATGACTTAAATATATAATGCTACATACTAATAATCATTTCTGTCAAACAAATTTAACCCAAATATGATCACATTCTGACTAAGTATCATGTAACAGAAAATAAGCAAACATGAGATTGTTGCATATTAATTGAAAGTAATGGGAAAATTTAAGATGTGGTAAATTTAAACAGAACAGTCTCTTTAATGAATTAAAATAAGGAAGTATTCATGAAATATGAAAAGGTTCCATTCAGAGATTTAAAAGACCCATAAATAAGATTAGCAATTGTTTGGATCTTGATTTAAAATATTAAACATATAATACATGAATGTAATCTTTAGAAATTCTAACTTGGTTGGATTTTCAGTATGTTTAAAAAACGAGTATTTGTTAGATGCACATTAAAGTAGTGACAATTGGAACACTATATGTCCAACAGCCATTTCATAGTAACATTTAGCTAAGCAAGGCTAAATGGCATAAAACAGTGACTGTTAAAATGAATAAGCAGTTGTATTCTTACACAATATTTGTGTGTGCACATGATAAAATTCAAAGTGCTAAGTAGAAATTCTGTAACTTATTTATTACTATACTATTATTATTATTATTATTATTATTTGTGGGAGTTTAAAATTTTTCTTACAGAACTTTCTATTAAAAATCTTCAATCAGAAATAAATTGATATTTTTAAAATCTAAAAGACAAACTTTCAAGGTATTTTACTATTCTCATAAAATAGATTACCTAAGCAGTCACTTTATAAACTTCAATATTAAAGTACAAACCTTTGTAATACTTTATTTTCCAGGCTTTCTGGTTTTCTATATGTTTTTTCCACTCATCAAATTCAGGAATACTATAAAAGGAAAGTTCCTGCTTATTTTTGCTCGCCTTAAATTAATTTTTAAAAAGGAAAGAAAAAAGAAATTAGTTCTTCTGATAACACTTAAGAAAACAGTGCAAAACTAAAAGAATGGAAGCTGTACCTTTACAATGGGAGTAATGAATTCTTCAAGAAAGCCATGCTTCAAAAGTGATGGCCAATTGTGATGAATAAAATTGATTAGCAGGCCTTTAATGTGAGAACCATCTTGATCCTAAATAAATGTAAAGTAAAAAGTTCCATAATTTTATAAAATATAACTACTTTTGGTTTTTTTTTTTTTTTTTTTTTTTTTTGAACTGGGGACCCAACCAGGGCCTTTGCTTCCTAGGTAAGCGCTCTACCACTGAGCTAAATCCCCAGCCCCGAATATAACTACTTTTAAACAAGTTTTAAAATGTGTGAGTGAAGCCAAGGCAAAATTTCATTCAAACTGTAGATACGTATTTAGTGAAAAAGTATAGATTAGATGACTGTCTCTACAAGGTCAGTTAACAATAGACTGAACTCCCTTGTCCTTACATAGCAGACATGGAATAGTGTACCAGCCTGTTTAAAGGAGGAACAGTCCTTCCCGGGGCAATGGCAGAGGGAGACGCTGGGTGCAGGCATTTGCATGTCTCTTAGGACATGAAAGGTGTGACAGCTCTGCTTACAACTATACTGCAGCCTTTCCTGGTGACTTTTTCGCAAATGCTTTTACACTTTAAGAGATGCTGTTGGTTACATATAAAGTTCTCCCTTTTCAATTCTAGTTCTTTCTTGATTACTGCTATGTTAAAGTCCTCCTTGGCTTGGTGCATCCTAACTTAGGTCACCATGTGACAATAGTAACCACCAACCTACTAGGTCACTGTTTTCCTCTTACAGACACCAACATTTCATTCCTACTCCCCATAGTCTCAGTTACTGTGATACAACACTATGTTCTGTTCTTTTCCTACTTCCTGCATTTCAAGAACATTTTAAAATAGCCAATAAAATTAATAACTGCCAAAAAATGAAGTCAAATAAAATGAGCTTCATGTGCAGGTTTCCATACAATAATGTGTCCTCTAGAAGCACACAATCACTTTCACCTTTAATACTTCCTGAGACAATTATCAAAACTCAGTCTAAGGGTTAGAAGTGTAGCTCAGTGGTAAAACATCTGTCCTAGGTCCAGCACGCACACATACACATATACGTCAATAAGACAATCTGAAGATATGAACTTTGTAATAACTTTGTAATAACTTTCAGACCAACCTGATCAGTCATAATCATAATCTTCCCATAACGTAAAGTTTTCAGAGATTCTGCATCATCATAACTTTTCTTGTATTGCAAACCAACTATTTTAATAATATTGTTTATTTCTGCATTTTCCATAATCTATACAAGAAGAAAAACATTGAAATTATTTTTAAATTACTGAGGTATAAGAAAGTACATGTGAGTCTGAATCTACATTTGAAAATTCAGTTGAGCAATATGTTAGAAATGTCATGGAGCGTGTGGGAATGAGTACACACCTGTTTATGAGACGCTTCTCGTACATTGAGAATTTTACCCCTGAGAGGGAAGACTCCATATCTGTCTCTCCCAATCACACCTAATCCAGAGACAGCTAGAGATTTGGCAGAGTCCCCCTCTGTTAATATTAATGTACACTCCAGGGAATGTTTGCCACCTGAAAAATATTTTAAATTAAATATATTTTGAGTCCCTTATTTCACTTAGAAAAATATAGCCAGAAAAAATTATCACTAACAATGATAATGGAAGACCTTATATTATGCCTAATGAAGTTTAAATGGTAAACAGTAATTTGTAATTGTAACTGTAATGTGTAAATTTTAAATACACTGTACTGGATTTCCAACCTCTTAAGAGAGTAATAATGAGTACATGAAGCAATTTCTCCCTTCTGCCCTTCGCCCCTTTTCTCTATGTATGTATGGTGTCTGCGCACCCAAGCAGAGGCCACCGCAGGACATTAGCTGCTGTGCTCTGCTGCTCTCTGTCTGATTCCTAACCTTGAGACAGAGTCTTCACTGAACCTGAGGTGCACTGTGTCAGCGAGGACGACTGGCCAGCCAGCTTCAGAATCAACGTGCATCTACCCGGCCCCTGTCGTGCAGTGCTAGGGTTAAAGGCACAGACCACCATGCCCAGCTTTGTATATGGGTGCTAGGGATTCAAACTTAGGTCCTCAACACTTATACTGTCAGCACTCCTACCCACAGAATCATCCTCCTAATCCTATGTGAAGCAATTTCAATTACACTCTGAATAGAAAATCTCAGTCTAAATGAAAACTTTTCATAAGTAAATAAAGGTTGAACTTCAAATCCTAAAACTTGATTGGACTCTTACCAGCATCATTGGCATCGTCCAGTTTGGGAATGCCTTTGATTTTGCTGTACTTTACTGAGGAACACTTCTTATTCAGCTGAGTCTGAGCCTTAAATTTCACCCAGTTCAATATGCTTTCTACAATGCCACAATTAGAGGCCTGAAAAAAGAGAAATCAAGGATCAGCAGTATATAAAATAGGTCATAAGTTCATCTAAAATTTATACAACTGTCTATGACAGCTAGAATCCAGGCAGTTTGAAGACAAAATTAGAATGATTATAAGAGATTCTGGTAAGTTTTACTGAATGACAATAAACTGTACTATAGCTAGTTAGTCAAAGTAACTTACGCCACTATACACACAATGATCTAGAGTACTAAGACGAACAAGGAAAGTTCTGTAAACTTCATGAATATGAAGGTTCTAGTAAGGCTCTGATTACAAGTTAACATATTACTAATAGGAAAATCCAGACATCGACATCTCCAATACCCTTCCATTTAAAATGTGAAGCCTAAAACCCTATGAGAAAAAAAATACTGATTATGAAAATCACATTAGGATAACTCAGAACCTCATGCAAATCTTCATTCTGCTAACTGAGGCCTCACCTAACACACTGTCTATCATTTAGAATGAATTGGTGTGTGATAAGATGGCAAACTGTTTCCCTAATAAAGCTAAGTATCTTCAATTCCAATTCTTACAGCTCCTTAAAATCATCCTTAGTGATGTGTTTTTTAGGAAAATAGTTTTCTAGCCAGTTTAATGGAAAAAAAATAACCTGTGCCAAATCTAGACTTGACTACCTAAATAAAACAATACAGCATCTAAAACCAAGTCACCTGTAAGAGCAACTGTTATGGTGACAGAAGGCAATAACATAATGTGAGCTCAGAACGCATTATAAATAATCTACAGGTTGCAAAGCTACAACCTAAAAAGCAAATTTGCTTTTGCTTCTTATACCCTACCTTTGAAAACCCATTGGGACATAAAAACACATTCTCCATGACAACTGTACTCTATTCCCCCACCACACTATAAACTTTCAAAGGACAGGGGCAGAGGGGGTGGGTGGATGGCACACACAGACACACAATGGACGGATGGATATGGTACAGATAACTTTGGCTGGCTGATTACATGATTACATTCCCACTGTCCAACAACTGTAAAGGCGCCTCGCAGATATTTACTAATGTTTAACTGGTAGTACTGCTAACAAGGAAGCCAAGAGAAATCCTGAGTGCTGTACAACAGGTTACAAGGAGCCAATACAATATATATAGTCTGTTGCTATAAAATTCAGTTACAAATTTAAGATTTATTATTTATTTGTACCCTCATCTTAGAAAAAATTCAAATGCAATGTGTAATAATGTGTAAATGCTACATTTTTATAGGATGTATATGTATCTACATTTATGTATATGTGTAGAATATGTGTATACATGTATATATGTGTGTGTATATAACAGAGTGTGTGTGTGTGTGTGTGTGTGTGCGCGCGCGTGCGTGCGCATATGTAGAACAGTTTGAACAGAAGAAGAGAAAGATGAAGAGAGAAGGCTGTGAGGCTCTGCATGTCTGTTGATGGAGCCTGAACCTTTGCAGTGGCCAACTCAAAGCTAAGGCACTTAGTTATGTAACTCCCTACTGTCGTGCCCGACAAAACAGTTAATAGTCTAGTGAGACAATGTGTTCTATCGGCAGAACAAAACATATTAGCTCAAAGTATAAGCATGCCTATGGCCACAGTTACTATCTGTGATAAAAGAGAAAACTTAGTCACAAATAAAATTAAAAAAAGAAAAACTCTTTACTCTGTTCTCAATAACTTTGGAACACTAACACAAGTTTAACTTACCGCTTTAAAGAACTTTTCTGACAGCTGGCATTTAGACCCAAAGCTCTTGGGCTGCAGAGTCATGTTTTCCTTAGTTTGAGAATCAAAGGTTGGATTTTCAATAAGACAATTAATAAAAACCCATATGTGGTTTTTAACCTGTGAAAAAGACAATAAAATGGTTAACATTAAACAGGCGTGATGTGGTAACTTAGCGGAACACGTGAGAGCATCACTCACTTGAAATGGCTTCACGGATACACCAGCTTTGTTCTTCTTCTTAACCACTTCAATCAGCTTACCCACAACTTGATCTACCACGTAATCCACGTGCCGTCCACCCTGCAGAGGAGTACAGAACACAAAACATCCAGCGATTTGGTAGTGTGAGCATTACTTCTTGTCTAGAGGAGCATGAGACTGAACATTGAGGTTCTAACACGTCACAGTGCCAGTGAGTTATCGTCTCTCATTTCCCTCATCCCACATCTCACACCACACCTACGGTGTCTCCCAACACTCAAGACCAGTTCTCAGGTTATCTGAGCACCAAGGAATGATCGGCAATGTAAGTGACATCACTCAGAGTTGGCATAGGTACCACATATTGATTAATGGCTCAGTCCCTCAGGATTGTCTTGAACTTTCAAATTCCCCTAAGCTACCTATGTAGCTGCATAACCAGAGAAACCCCATGTCCCACTCTTAACAATCTGATGTTTAATAAAACCCAAGAACATATTTATACTTTCCTTTCCTTTAATAGTTTATTATTATTAAAAAGATATTTTCCCAAGAGTGTCTTGCTCGATGTATAAACCGTTCTTAGGCAGCCCCCTGCCCAGGATTGATGCCAGCGCAGAACAGAGGCAATGGCATTCTTGGGGGTTCTTCCTCTGTATTTCACCTTACACGGTCTTTCGCACATGTGTTTGGTTTACAGTTTTGAGTTGTATGGGCTTCTCTGTGTGAGTGGGAACCTCTGCATCTATGTATGTTTCTTGTGCTTTTTCCTCAGCTATTTTTCCTCTGTTTATTTTGTCCTATTCCGGTTTGTTCATTTCTATCATATTCTATTTTACCTTTTTTTTTAGAAGGAAAAGGGAATGTGGATTAGGGTGGGAGAGGAAGTGAGAGGATCTGGCAGGAGATTGTGGAGAAGAAACTGTAATCAGAATATTTTGTAAGAAAAAAATCAATGTTCAATGTAAAAAGAAAAATAACAACAAAAACAACAAAGAAAGAACTCATAAAAAATCAAATGGGCAACGAGTATAGATAAGACACAAGGAAAGCGAAGTCCACACAGCTTCCTGACCGTCTCCAGTAGCGCCACCCTCTCTCCCAGTACTACTGTGTCATTTAACCTGAGACCTCTCGGGACATCACTGCTTATGGTATTTTTGGTTGTATGCAAGTTTGTGCTAAATCCCCCAAGTTTTTTTTAAAAAAGGAACACAAACTACCTAACCAAGTTCCAACCCACTACTGGCGGGGTGGTTCTCCTAGGAGAGAGGCAATCTGTCTTGCTGCCCTTTCCTCTCCCTAGGAATTCCTTGGAAGTGAGTTACAGAAATGCAACAGTGTCTGAGCATAGGAGACAAAGCCACACGCCATAGGGGGTAGCAAAGCAAGGCAGGACAAATAGAGGCCCCTGGTGCTCAATGGTCCTGCACAGAGTAGCAGCCTAACAGCGCTCATCTTTTAGATGGAATTACCACTAGGTCCTGAGAGGAATGAGAGAGAAAAAAGGAAAACCTTTAAACCAAAAGGTTAACCTTTCAAAAATAAAGCTTTAAATCACTGCTCAACAGAACACAACCATCACTGGGATAAATTTCTGTTGTCCAAGAAAAGGATCGGGGATATTATTATTTTTAAAAAAAGAAAAAAGGGGTTGGGGATTTAGCTCAGTGGTAGAGCGCTTGCCTAGCAAGTGCAAGGCCCTGTTCGGGTCCCCAGCTCAAAAAAAAAAAAAAAAAAAAAAAAAAAAAAAAAAAAACGTTAAAACATAAAGCTTAAAGAAGAGTCACAAGTCACTGCTTTAAAGTAGTCCCTGGCGTTTGCTTGCACTGCTCACTGCTCACCATCAGGGACTCATCCTCTCAGCTCACTCATCCATTCACTCTCTCACTCACCTGGCAGAGTCTGGACTAAGGTCAGAGCCTTAGTCAGGTGTGCTGAGTGAGTACTCTACCACTAGGCACACCACAGCCAATAAATGCTTCTGGGTAAGAAGAACTCAGTGTGATTTTGAAATTCAAAACCTACAGAAGGCTCAAGCTCCTTAAAATGCAAACCACATGTTTCACAGCCTGACTCCTCAGGAGCTCATTTCATATTATTTTCTACCATGCTCAAACCTCAGAATACAAACAATGACCTCATCAATCCACACTTCACAAAACATGTTCACTAATAAGCACTAAGTGCATTACCTTCTCAGCGTATACTTAAATATTTTAATACAACTATTTGATACTTCTATTTTCATGAGTATATTTATATAACAAAGCCAGATATTTTTGCTGTTTTTGTCTATTTCATTGTTTAAAGTACTGTTTTAACAATAGCTTGGAAAACAAGAAGAATCTGGACACTTACTTTTGTAGTTGCAATACTATTCACAAAGCTGATCTGCTGGAAACCTTTTTCACTCAAGGTTAGACAGACATCCCATCTTTCATTTGCAAGTTCATGAATAACTTTGAGAGCGACCCCAGTTTCATCCAACTTGTCTTTCACATAAAGGTCTACATAGCTGCGAAATCCATTTACCTATTAATTTATAAAACAATGAACAGTTACAGCATAAAACCTGTGCTTAGTTACTTCTCTTACTTCCACTCTCATTTACAGCAGTTTTTACTCAAGACGCAAGCCATCAAGCATTCCACCAAGCATGCCCTCTTGATCTCTGTTCTGAGAGCATTCATTTGTGTGTGTTTGATAAACATGAGAAAACATGCCTAATATTTAGGGGAATTACATAATTTTTCAGAAAACTATTTTTTTTGTAAAGGACAAATGTTAACTTTCCAGTATAAGTTCGGACATGAGAAAAATTAAAGCAAAAGGCATCTGTATCCTATGGAAAACAGCTAACTAAATAAACTAACAAGTTTTCACAACTCCAAAAAGAACTTAGACTAGAAATAACTGCTGTTCTGAAGTCTGTAGAGAGACGCATGCTAAAGAAAATCACAGTACCTCAGCTTAACCAGAGCAGAGGTTTGATAGGATGGCAAACACCTTAAGGTAGGTGCTGTAACTAATTACTACTAGAAGGATGCAAGCAATGGAAGGAAGCTTCTGGGCACAGTTGGGAGAAGCTCCTATCCCAACAAGCTCTCTGTCCTGGGCCCACATGAAGCCTTCACATGGAGAGAACAGGACAGGAGAAGACACACTTGCCACCATGGTTCTGTCCAGGAGAAGGCAGCAGCAGCCAGGGAGCATCCACCCAGCTTCCATTCTCTTACAGGAAGGAAACGAGACAGGGCCTGTCCTAATCTGTAGGTCAGTGGAGCCCAAGAAGCAGACTAAGGAAGACACTGGCAGAAAGCTGCCAGAGCTATGAAAAAACTTAAGAGCAAGTGAAACATCTCTGCTTGTGGAAAGATGTGAAACCAGCCTGTACGGAATAGGCTCAGTGCAGTTCAAGACTGAGCTTTAATCAGATATTGAAGAACTCATCTCTTGCATGCTCCCCTAAGACTAGTAAGCCTCTCATAGCAACAAAGCACAGACACAAGCCTTCTCTTCCAGGGAGCTTGAAGACACCAACAGTTAAAACTAGAAAGAAACAAACTTCAAACACTTGGAGAGATTAAGACCAGTCCAGTAACATAGCCCATTTACCAGTGTCCACCACTATACACAAAACAAAGTCTTCCATAAATACTTTCAGGAATACCAAAATAAATTTTAAAAGTTGAAAATAAAGTAGTTATGAGAAACATTGGTGAGGAGCACTTCTGCTCTCCCAGGGCACAGAGAGCCCAGGTTCAATTCTCAGACCATATAAAAGCTCACAACCATTAGTAACACACGTGGTGTATGAATATATACGCAAGCACGAAACTGTGTTTTTATATCCTAAATAAATAAATAAATCCAGATTTAAAAAAAAAATCTCAAATGTTGTAACGGCACTATTATTAGTACAATACTGTCTTTAGTGGGAAATGCATGCCACTTCAGTAGAGAGATGAAATTCAAATAATAAAGAACAAAATGGAAATGCTAAAAATCAAAAGCACAGAAGACATAAGAAATGCTACTGACAGGGTCATCAGGAGAAAGTTGAAGACACAGAGCAGAAACTAAACAAATGAGACAGAATAAATAGCTCAGTCCTGGAGGGTGCAGTAAGTCAGCAGTTTTTGTACACCAGAGGCAAGAGAAAGAATGGATCAGAAAGTTGACACGATCATGTCTAAAAACTTTCAAAATTTGTGACAAAAATGAAATAATACACAGGGGCTTGAGAGACGACCTAGCGGTTAGGAGCACTGTCTGCTCTTCCAGATGGTGAGCTCAGTCCCCAGCAATCACTTGCCCTCTTCTGGCATGCATGTGTACATTCAGATAGAGCACTCATATACATAAAATAAATAATAAATATTTTTAAAGAAATGAAACAATAGAGACCAGATGCTCAAAGACATCTCACAGGATAAATGAAATAACGAACAAAACCACCACACACACAAGTACACATTAGCTGTATAAAATCCTCATGACAAAGGAAAAAGAAATATGTTAGCATTACCAAGAGAAGAATACAGAAAAACACATCACAGCAGACTTCTAATCATTCCATGCCAAGAAAGAATTGAGTAGAATCTTTACATGCTTAACAAAAATCACTGTCAGCCCTCACAATCCTACTGAAAATATCCTTTAAAAGAGATGAAAAAAATTCAGGACTTTCTCAAACAATAACAGGGAATAAATTGCCAGATACTGCACAGGACAAGTTAAAGAAAATCCTCAAGCAGAGCTGTAGACTACATAAAAACTTAAAACTGCGATAAATGGGACATGTGCGTAATTAACTGCAAGTTCTCAGGAGGCTGAGCCTAGGAGTCACAGGTCAGCCAAGACAACACAGCCACCAAAACAAGAGAGCAACAGACAACAAAAACACGTATCTGCAAGCACACGTGTGTATACATCTTGGAAACGGAAAACTGTACAAATATTTCTTCTGCCTCCTTTTTTTCCCTACATGATGATTATAATCTATATAAATAGGGCAAAATGTCTTGGGCTTGGGAGACAGTTCAGTGAGTAAAACACTTGGAATAAAAACAGAGGCCTTGAGTCAAATTCCCCAGAGCCAATATAAAGCCAGGCATAGCAGCAGACATCCTCCATCCCAGTGATCCTACTGAAAAACTGGGGCAGAGGCAGGAGAACCCCAGCATGCCTGGCACATGCTGCACAGTGCGGCAGTGAGGACAGCAAAGGAGCCTGTCTCAAACAAGATGGAGGGGAGGGCCGACAGCCGAAGTATCTTCTGTGTCCTCTGACCTTCAGATACATAGCATGGTGCGCGTGCGCGCGCACGCACGCACACACACACACACACACACACACACACACACACACACACAATGTCTAGTAGCAATGACACAAGGAGTAGAAGGGGGACCTGGGTGTTACAGTCTTATGAAGTCCCTTAGCTTTATGTGAAATATTAAATGAAATGTCATCACAAACCCTTACTAAAAAGATTTCAAAGCATAAGATGAAATAGATTCATTTTTTTTGAAAGATCGGAGGACAGAACATATACAAGAAATAGAAGTTATAATCACTTTAAAATAGTAATCATAAACGCACCAGTTAAATAAAATCAGACAAGATTTAAAAAGCAAGGTGCAACTATCTGCAGTCTACAAAGTAACAACACTATTAGATTATTTTCCAGGACACTTACAGGCAACTTCTTGCCATTGAACATGACCTTGACCCCTTTGCAGGAGCCAGCTAAATCGTATGCTCTTCTGGTCATGAGGGCCACAATGTCCTTGTCAAGTTTTTCCATCTTAAACTTGGCTAGATCTGGCTGGAATGTTATGCACGTATAATCTTCCCCATCAAAATGTTTGATTTTGGCTTCAGAAGTCTTCATCATATTATTCATCCATGTCTTTAAAAGAAAATATACACAAGTATTTCTTTAATGCTTCTAACTTTTGTAACACAAAGAATCAGCTCACAAAAAAAAATTATTTACCACGCATTTTTACTTTCCAACCTCACAACAAAACACCTTGAAACTGATTAATATTAAAATCAAATATAATTACATGAAGGTTGGTAATAAAAATAAACTGCTCAGCTTTTATACAAAGGCAGTGAAGTATCTTTCACATTCAACACGCCCATGGATTTTTATAAAAGTAAACAGACATGTTTATTTGATTATTTTGGCATATTTAAAATTCAGAATGCTTTCCAAAGGCCTGCCGCCATTTCTTACATATGAACCTGATCACTCAGAGAATTTTCCTGCATGTTTAAGTGGTTGCATCTGCTAAATAAAGCTTCCTGCCTTAAAGAGTGATGAAGAGAACACATAAAATCTCCTAGACATTCTTCCTTCTCTTCGGCAACTTGCTTAATACTTTTAATCAAACACAAAACGTTATACCTAAACTTCTATTATCTAAGCAAAACAATAAAACATTTTTAAAGAAATTTAAAAAATGGCCATGTCTTTTTCATACCTGCTTAAAACTATGTTTGTACTCTTTGCAAGCCGTTTCTACTGTAAACTTTGTACTAAAAATATTACAAAGTTTTGCACCATAACCATTACGGCCTCCTGTAAAACAAGTCAAATATGAAAATTTTAGTTAGAGTTATTTTAATGGAAGTTTATTAACTTACCTATCACAGAGCAAGTTTTACATAAAACAGTTCTATTCATTGTCTCATTTTCTCAAGTACTATGTTTGTACATTTTTATATTAAAAATATTAGAACTTAGTAATATAATATAGATACTATACAACATAAAATATAGTATCATTAAAGCATTTGTGATAACTTTCATGATTTAAGAAAAATAAGCCTAGTACTTTATAACACAGTAAGTATATGTGAGTATGAAATCTAAATTTCCTAACAAAGTCGCCTCATTTATATCAACTTCTCAGAGCTCTGTACTTTAAAAAAGTTAGCAACCTACTGAGGTAAAATATTTTTCCAAGTACCTTATATCAAAGTCCTTTTTCTCTCTTGATCCACTTAAGGAAAAGAGTTAAGGTCTTTTATTTTCAAAAGCTCTGTAGCAAGAGCTACAGAGTCGGCTGAGTCCTAAAGAGCATTCAGGTTCAATTCCCAGCACCCACACGGCAGAAGCTCACGTCCATCTGAAACTGCAGTTCCAAGACAACTGACAAGCTCTTCTGGCCTCTGCAGGAACCAGGCACACGCATGGTGCACAAACATACACGTAGGCAAAATACCCATACATATAGAATGAAATATTAAAAATGTGAAGAATATGTGTGTGTGTGTATATATATATATATATATATATATATATATATATATATATATATAACAGTCAGGTACCATAGGATTATGATCTAAATCAAAATCCAAACTGTCAGTTAGATTAGAATTCCAGCAATTTTTTTAATTCTAGCAACTTTATTCTAAAGTCTGTATATTACCCAATTTTTAAGATGATACTATTAAAACTATATAATCAAAAGAGATAATAGATTTTTTTAAAAAATATTAATCTTAAAGATTTTCTCACAATGAAACTTTATATGAGGTGTTTTAAGAAATGGGAGCTTAGTAATTACATAAGAAAAGTGATACTTATCAATCAAAATCCATTCAGACTTTACCTGTAACTTTTTTCTCATCATCATCATAATTACTTGATGTTAAAAGCTGTCCAAAAATTAAAGCAGGAACATAAACTTTCTCTACTTTGTGTTCTACTACTGGAATGCCTTTTCCATTATTCCAAATGCTTATAATATTAGATTCACTGCAAATACATAAGAAAAATTTAAAACTTAAAATTAAACATGTTAATTTACAAAAAAATATTGAACCGTAAAATAAGTCTGAATGGTTGCAGCAAGATATAAGTCAGTGTCAACTGGAAAATAACGATATAGCTTGATAAAAACAAGTACTTCAGTATTAGAGACATAACTCATGTTAGGATCAATAAGATCTGCAAGATATGACCACAACGTTTCTTAGAATAAACCTTTCTCAATCTCCAAGGCAAATGGATGGAACTAGAAAATAACATCCTGAGTGAGGTAACCCAATCACAAAAGAACACACATGTTATGTACTCACTGATAAGTGGATATTATCCCAAAAGCTCGGAATACCCATGATACCACTGACAGATCACATGAAGGTCAAGAAAAAGGAAGAGCGAAGTGTGGATGCCTCAATCCTACTAGGTGGGACAAAATAATCATAGGAGGTTGAGGGTGGGAGGGACATGGGAGGAAGAGAGAAGGGGGTGGGGGCAGGATTAGGTGTGGGAGGAGACAGACAAGATATGCAGAGGGTTAGGAAACTGAACAGAAGTGTGTAGCAATGGGGGATGGGGAACAGGGGTAGCCACCAGAAAGTCCCAGATGCCAGAAAAGCAAGAGGCTCCCAGGATGCAACAGGGATGAGATTAGCTGAAATGCCCAACAAAGGGGAGGGAACCTGTAGAGACCATATCGAGAGGTTAGGCATGCCCCTGGTTGACAGATGGGGACACCCACCCTTCACAAAATTTTATCCCAGAATTCCTCCTGTCTAAAGGAAATACTGGGATAAAAAGGGAGCAGAGACTGAAGGAAAGGCTATCCAGAGACTGCCCCACCTGGGGATCCTTCCCATATGCAGCCACCAAACCCAGTCACTATTGCTGATGCCAAGAAGTGCTTGCTAAGAGGTGCCTGATATAGCTGTTTCCTGAGAGGCTCTGCCAGAGCCCTACTGATACAGATGAGGAAGCTTGCAGTTAACCATTGGACTGAGCAAGGGGACCCCAATGGAGGAGTTAGGGGAGGACTGAAGGAGCTGAAAGGGTTTGCAACCGCATAGGAAGAACAACAATATCAACCAACCAGACTCCCCCAGAGCTCCCAGGGACTAAACCACCAAAAAGTACACATGAGGGGACCCATGGCCCCAGCTGCATATGTAGCAGAGGATGGCATTGTCTGGCATCCATGGGAGGGGAGTCCCTTGGTCCTGTGAAAGCTTGATGCTCCAGTGTAGGGGAATGCCAGGTGGAAGTGGGTGGGTGGGTGGGAGAACACCCTCATAGAAGCAGAGGGGTAGGATAGGGGGTTTCTGGAGGGGAAACTTGCAAGGAAGATAACATTTGAAATGTAAATAAATACAATAACCAATAAAAAAATTTAAAAAGAGTAAAAAGGAGGCACAGTTTTAAAAGAAGCCATTAGGCATGATTCTCTCTGCTGCATTTTGGCAGAGCAAATAAAGCCAATGATTACTACCATTTTAATTTTCCAACTATCTGTTACAGCTATACAATATATACAAAAAAGGCACAAGCAGTCTAAAATGTATCCCTTTCTCACTTATATTTTGTGTGTTGAAAATCAGTGTCATAAATTAACTTTAAAGGCTTTTAAATATATTTCTAAATCTTTTTAATTTAAATTCTAAATCTTTTAAATTTTCTATCATAAAACCATTAGTTTCTACCATGAATGGTAATGGACAAAGGCCACTAACTAGCAATAAACCCTTGGTGTAGGCAGTAGCTTAGATAAATAAAAATTCACCCATTATATTGCTTTGAGAAGTGAGATGAACATTCAAGAGTGTATGAGTAAGATTTTCAGAGACACAGATACAAACTGAATACCAAAAACTGCCTTAAAAAGCTAACTAGTTGAACATGTGATAGGCATTCTATAATACCCAGCACTATTCAATTTATTAAGTACGCCATATAAAATGAAAAGAGCTAAATTCAAAACATGAAAAATGAATTTATCTCAGAAAGCCCAGAATAACAATAACATCCTGAACACTCCACATCCTGGAAAGAAAAAAAAACTAAGAGAAGATGAATAAGTTCTCTTAACTGAACGGAACCAACAAAGAAAATGGTCAAGCAGGTGCCCTGTGAGGGAATGAGCACAAAGGACAGAAGGGAAAGAAGATAACCAAGTCCAAAGCAGAGGAAGACAGTAAAGCCACAGAGCCATGTACTCGGTCAACACATATACATACGATCAACACACTTGATCATAAACAACACATATACATACGATCAACACATCTGATCATAACCTGGGGGTTACCTGAATAAAACAACAGCATAAAATTAAGTTTGAAATGTACTTACGGATCAATAGAAACCTTAATACAGGTCATGTTCTTGTCCCTCTGCTTGTTGTCAGCAGCATTGACTACAAGATTAAAGCATCATGATGAGTGATGGAGCACAGGGTCGTATCAGCTGATGCACAACTACATGTACATCCCAACTTAGTAGTAACGTCTACAAGTGGTAACAGTCGATCACTGTTAACTTCAACTATAAACATACTGTTTGATAAATTAAACTACATAATTCCAAATTATACACACACACACACATGGTAGGGGGTGTTTATTGACCTACAAATATAAAAAAACCAAAAATATCTAAATCTACTTAAAAGTAAAACATGGTTTACTTTATATCTTAGTGACAAGTCTTAGTGACCTTGTCTTAATCTCCTTTAACAAACTAATGATTTTATATGCAGATTAAACTAGGTTTTTTCACTGAAGTCTTTTTTTAACTGGTCTTTAATGCCCTTATGATTCAAATTTCTAAATCTTAAACTAATTATAAAAATACTTTGTATAACTCATATCTCAAAAGCTTACAAGCAAAGACTCTCACTTTCCAAATTAAAAGACCATGTACTAGGCCTAAAATAACAGAGGCCAGCGCACAACCAGGCTGACTCCATCACTTTTCTGAAGGACCCACAGGAAGAAACTCAGATCGACAGAGTTAGTCTAAGAAACCTCAAACTATATTAGTGAGCTAAGCAGAGAATTTCTAGGAAGTCAGGCCAAGGCTAAAAGCATTTACAAAGTGTAAGCATTGCCTGGGTCAATTACTTCACTGTAATTGCCTTAATCACAGGATTAGGAAGGACACAGAGGCTACTTAACTAAACTGCCCAACAGAAACACCTAATCAGTGGGTGAGAAAACTACATTTACATGTCCAACCTCCAACTCACACAATCTACCAAGGTCAGGCCTTGCAGTGTCTCTATATAACATGCTTCCTGAATAACCTGATACAATAAAACCCAGATGAGGATGCGGGTTCTCTGTGGAATTATGAATACAACATAGTAGCTTTGCACATGAAAAAACATCAGGAAAACACTAGGAAGCAAAGAAATACAAAACTATTACAGCTGCAAAGCATTTGTCTGAAGAACATCTAACACATATTTATTATCAATCAATATTATTTATGTTAATATTATTTATATATAATAAATTATTGGTATTTCACATATTAGCATATATAGTAAAATAAAAGCCAGCAAAACAATTTATAAAATTACACTGCAAGACTTACTTAGTATGTACATGGTCAATACACTGATAGAAATACATGCACAAATACATGCTAAGTAAGTACTCACCCAAAATTTCATCAAAGATCTTGTATAAGCCCGGAACAAAGGTCACCTCTCTGCAGTTCATTCCTACATCTTCGTCATACACCCACATTAACTGTGTTAAGAGAAGGATTTGAAAACAGTTTTACAGCATGAACTCCTAAGTCAGATTTTACACAGCAGAAATCTGCATTGTCAACAAGGTATGGTGGTGCATGTACATCTGTAATCTCCACACTCAGAGAAGGCTGAGGAGAGAGCTGCCACAACTGAGGTCAGTCTGGCCTACATGTAAATCAACGTTAGTCAGAACTACAAAGTAAAACCCAGTCTCAAAAAACAGACAGACAAAACAAAACAAAATTAAATACAAACAAACAGAACCAAACAATCCATATTGTCGGCTACTCTATTTAAAACAGGCATTCAGAGTAAAGCTAAAGGTAAGGTCATAGTCTCACAATGAACTTAAGTAACTAAAACTGAAAAGTTGTACAAGTTGTACTGTTTGTATTTTATTCACACATAAGGTCAGCTTTAACATGAGGCTCTAACCCAGTAACAGTTTGTGCTGAGCCATGTGTAAGGGCCTGGGTTCGATCCCCAGTGTCCAGCAAACACCTCTGACTTCATTTTCTCTGACAATTTCATAAAGCAGAGGTTAGGAGTCCCAATTCTAACAATTCTACAGCAGATGGGGACCCCAAATCAAATTCCTAAGGCCCAGAAATTTCTGTTTTCTGTCAAGAATTATGAATCATTAGAAATAATACCTATGTAAAGTTTAAAATTATTTTTAAAAAAAGCTATTTACTTTATACTCTCACTTCATAATTTATGCTTCTTCTATAGAAAAAAAATTAGCAGGGTAAACCAATAAAAGCCTGATTTTGAACTTCCCAAAATTGTTAAGTCAAGCAGGTATATGTAAGCCAAGAGCACAGTAAACATAAGTAAATCAGTTCTATAAGGCATCACTAATGTAAACCACAGTATACACTATGTTGAACTTTTAACAAATTCTTAAGGCATCGTTTTATTCTACACTTCTGTATTCTGATGTCCTTATCTCCATAAAGTGATGAACAGATTTCCATTTCTCTGAGGTCTCTCTCAAAGTTCATTTTGGTTTTTGTTTGTTTGTTTTTCTTTTGGTATGAGGTTCAGGCCCAGAGTCCTGTGCATTGTGAGCTGTATCTTAGCTCCTCCGTCCTTCTCAATCATGACATAAACAGACATGAAGTCACACACTTACGAACTAATAACCATAACTTTATTAAGATATTTAAAAAGAAGATATGCATATCCCCTAATCTCAATCAATTTTAGCAAGTAATTACCTGTGTCAGTGGTTCCACTGATCCAATGTATGTATCAGGACGAAGGAGAATATGCTCCAGTTGGGTCTTCTTCTGGTACACTCTCTCAACAGACAACTTCTTGGAAGAATCATTTTTGTTGTTGTCTCCAACTCTTCCTTTTTGCAGCATTGTTCTGATAAAAAAAAAAAAAAAAAAAAAAGAGTCCAAATTAACCAAAAAATCAAATTTAAATATCCTAAAGCAAGAGGCAAACAAAAATGTGTATGGACACATGACATGGTACCCATCTTTCAGTCTCACCAATGTCCAAGTTCTAAAGGCCACTGTTAACTACTACTAGCACTTAGCCAGCCTGGTTATTACAAAATAATCAGGATTAGGAGAGCAGGCACCACCTCTCTAAGATATTAAGGTACTGTTTTGTGTTCCGCAAGATTTCCTAAAGGATTTAGGTTGCAGTCAGGTTACAGAATCAGAATAAAAACTGAATGGCTATGAGGGTCACACAAACCAGTCTATGCAGTTAATAAATACAATCGTTATAAAGTCCTCAAGTTGCTCAGCTTAGTAGATCATGTCAGTTTCAGTTCAGGATGACCCGATACAAAAGCACCTACAGAATCATTCCTCTGCCAGTTCCAAGGATATAGAGCTAAGTATCATGGTAATGGTAACCACTCCTACAACAGCTGAGAACCAAATCAAACTTCCTCACAGCAACAGAGAGAGCACTTCCTTCTAGATTCCCCAATACTGATTAATATGGTATCTTATTAATAAAAGAAATTAGAATGGCCTATTTTCAGTTTCTTAACATAAACATAACACCATGTCTTAAATTACATCTTTAAAATGTCATTATATATGTTGCAAAATAAAAATGTATGCTTTCCGAGTAATCTAAAGAACAATATCAAAATAAGACTTGTAACAGAAAAACCTCAGGGAATTCAAATATTAAGTGTAATTTCTCAGTCTTGAATATTTTATATATATATATGTATATTGATATGTATATATATTTTATGTATATATAGCATTTAATAATGTTTCAAATACAAATTTTACTGATTTTTGCTATAGTCATATTTTCTTTCATTTATACGCTTATCCATGAATAGTGCTAATTTGCTTAAAAATAGTTTTGTACAAAAGAAAATAATTATTCCGTAAGGTTTTCATATTCTATTTTTGTCAAGAGTCTGATGATAAACTAAATGGCCAGAAAGATAAACTTTACTTTTAAAGTACCAGTTCCCAAATTACTAATAATGTTCTCTGCTATTTCAATGTTTATAGAAATAAACTATTTTAAAAATGGGCCCTGTGATGGGATTGTCAGTTTGATGGGATGTAGGATTACCTAGAAGACAAACCTTGTGGGCGCATCTGTGAGGATGTCTTAAGAACAGTCTAACAAAAATGGAAAAGAGCTGCCCTGACTGTGAAAAGCATATGTAAAGTCAATAGACTAAAAGGAAATCACCAGCAGATACCTCTACACTTCCTGAATGCACATGTAATATGTAATATGACCAGCTCACAGTACGTCCTGGTCCCTTAGTTAGAGCCACTCTCACGCCTTGTCTTCCACTCTAAACTGCCCAAAGTAACCCATTTTGTCCAGATTTTAAGTAACTTCTCCCAACTGCGAACCTTCTCATGCAGCTGCAGCTACCGTTTTGGGAGGTCCACTGTTTTACAACATAAACAAACTGTTCTGGTCAACTAAACTGAACCCTCCAACTCTAATCTCTGTCCTCTTTAAGTTTTTCCTCAGGTATTTTACCACAGCAAAGAGAGGAGTAATAACCTCTGCAAGTTCAGAACAGTTAGCACAAAGATCATAATCACTAAGACCATTCTCTAACTACTTTAGAATGTACAACCTACCAACTCAAAGGAAGGTAACCTTCTATCAATAGCTTAGAAAGACGTCTGAAAGTACATGATTGTTGGCATAAAGACTGCAAACCTATAACAAGCACCCAGGGAAAAAACTTTCCATCAAGTTTATTTCTCTAAAACAAATATCAAAATAAAATATTTTCAAGATTGACTCAACCTGAAGTTAGTGTCTACCCAATTTAGATTTCAAAAGTTGCTTTAGGAGTTTTTGCTAAAGTAAATTGGCATCTGGAGATAGACAACAGGGATAAAGCCCTGCCTCAAAACATTTTCAACAGTTTAACAACATTCCTGCACCTTCTTAACCAATGGTTACCACCTCACCCTCCCCTTCTATCTACTCCCAAATGACTATAAGAGAAAAAGAGATATGAATCTCCCAAAGTCCTATCAAGTTAAAAGAATTGCCATCCTTGCTAAGATGAGAACTTAAAAATCAGAAGACATAGTGTAATGTCAACAAGATTGAAGATTAGGAAACTTCAAACCCCTTCCCCACCGAAACACAGACTAAACAGTAATATATGAACCATTCATCCTTGTAAGAAATCTAGAAACTGCTTAAGAGGTCCTGTCCCTTGAGTAAAAAAACCCAAAACCACATCCAAGCCCAGGAGCCTTCTGAGAAGGCAGAACTGGGAGAAAATGCGACTTCTTTCCCTGAGTGGACCGCTAAAGAAAAAGTAGAGGAGCTACCACAAGGTCTGATTGCTGCCTTGAATCTAAGCAAGCACTGGCATCCGTTGCTAAACTGAGAACAAAGGAAATCAGAAGGATCTGGTCCAGCACCCAGAGTCTGCAGTTCTAGGAATAGACATTAGGTGGAGCTCTAGTACCATGGCATATTACAGAATGTGTGAGAGGACACAGTAGGGCAGAGTTGCCAGACTATTCCCTAAATAAAGATACAAAGCTCTTCAGTGAACAAGCCCAGTGAAGTTACAACCCTAGAAATGGTTTGCAATGTCTCCTGACTCTAAATGGACTAAATAGCTGGAGAAACTAGCCAGACTAGAACCAGACTGTTAAGAGCTAACCCTGACCGAAAGCAACACAAAGCAAAGGAGAAGCACAAAAGCATTCCAAAGGATAAATTTCAATTTCCTTGGATTGCCTAAGGAAATGGATGCTCCCATCTGTGATCCTAGCTAGCACTTGAGAAGTTAAAGCAGGAGAAGTGCTATAAAGTTCAGATTAGGCTAGGGATCTTGTCTTAAGGAAAGAAGACAAGAGTGGAGGGAAAGGATAGGAAGGGACAGGATGAGAGGGGACAGGAAAAGACAGGCGAGAAAGAAAAGGAAAAATAATGGTAAAGAAAAGATAAATGGAAGGGAGAAATGGAGATAAGAGGAAGCTCGAGGAACTGTATAGATGCACAACTAAACCAGAAAAATCAACAAAACAATAAACAAAATGAGATAAACAGATGACAAATGAAAAGACTCGAGCATTATTGCTAAAACTAAAGAATAACTTAAAGTATAAAAAGACTAGACTTGGCCAACCACAAGAAAAAAAAATAGAAACTACAAAGAAAAATATTTCAAAGACAAAGGAACCAAAATAGAAAGAATTAAGAAAAATTAAAAGAACTTGACTCACTTGTGGGCTCTCATCAGTCAAATAGAATATGTTACAAAATGTTTCAAAGGAGAAAATAAAAATGAGAAGAACTTTCCAAATATGAGGAGAGAAATGGACAAATTTAAGAAGCTCACAGTCAAGCAAGCACAAACCTAAGAAACCTCTGCTAAGATACATAATCAAAGTGTCAAAGTCATGGATAAGCCATAGGCCCATCCAGGAAGCAATGAGTTCAATTCCCAACCTGATAGGAAAAAAAGTCACAAGGGAGAGAATCCTGACAGCAGTAACTATCAATTAACAAGAAAACAATTATCTTGTACCAGAGAGCTTTATCAGTTTATCAACGGTTGCTCAACAGATACAGACAAAAACAGAAGTGGGATAAACATTAAAACCTAGTAACCACGATAGCTGGTAACCGCCCTGCGAACATTTTAAGGTTAAAATAACTTTGGGCATCTTTAGGTTGTAAAGAAGAAAGTATGCAAAAGCAGAGTAGAGTCAACTCCTCGGGCTGACGCAAAGCTATATGAAAAGATGAGCCTTCCTGGGAAGGCAAATACAGAGGTCCCAATAGTAACGTAGGAACACGCATTAAAGTATGGTATAATGTTTAACAGTATAAAGATTGTTATAAACGTATATGAAATAATATGGAATGCTAAAAAGAAAACATAATTTGTGCTATAGTTTCTTGCCATGTTTTATTCTAAGTACTTTACATATCATCTTATTGTTGCTCTAGTCTGTCTTTTGAGTAATTGCTGATAACCTAATAAAACTCTCTAGTTTAATAAGCTGTGGTAGACATAAGTATGTATACAGCTTTTTTATAAGCAATTGGTCAAGTTAAAATTAATTTAAAATTGAATGTTATCTCATTAAACTGATCTATGTAATTACTGCAATAACCATAAAGAAAATATTGACAAAGTGTAAGTTGAGAAGGAACTGAAAGCATAACTCCATAGATGAAGACAGCAAGAAGGAAAAAATAAAAGAGTTACAAGCTATGAAGAAAACTCAACAGTAAGTCCTTTCATATCAATGACTGCCTTAAATATTGATGAATTTAATGTCTGTTAAAACATATACTAGCCAATTTGATTTTTCTAGTCCAACTACATGGTGCCCACAGAGACACACTTTAGTTCTAAGAACACATGTGCTTCAGGAGAGATGGTGGGGAAGCATACTTGATGTAAGCAGGATCCAAAGAATGTAGGCAACCATAGATACATTACACAAACTGACTAAGTTTAAACAAAACCTGTCACAAAAAAACAAAGACAATTTACCAAAAAGATATCAGTATTGTAAATAGATATATATCTAACTAGAGTACAAAATAAATAAAGCAAACATCAACAGAACTAAAGAGAGACAGAGATGGCTGGAGAGATAGCTCAGAGGTTAAGAGCACTGACTGCTCTTCCAGAGGTCCTGAGTTCAAATCCCAGCAACCACCTGGTGGCTCACATCCATCTGTAATGGGATCTGATGCCTCTTCTGGTGTGTCTGAAGACAGAAACGGTGTACACACATACATGAAATAAATAAATCTTTGAGAGAGAGAGAGAGAGAGAGAGAGAGAGAGCGCAATATAGTGATAATAAGAAATTCCTACACCCCATGTTCAATCATGGACAGGACAACCAGACCAAGAGTCAATGTGAAAACAAAGGACTTGAAGTATAAGACAAACCCAATAGTCATTTACAGAAGACTCCGCTCAAGAACAGCTGAATACACATACTTCTCAAGTGCACATGAAGCATTCTCTGACACAAACCAGATGTTAGCCCATAAAATAAGTCTCAACCACTGAACAGTGAAGACATGCATTCTGTCTATGACAGAATGAAGCTAGAAATAAAAGGGAAACAGAAATCCACAAACAGTGGAAATTAAACAGTACACTTGTAAACTATTTAAGAATCAAAGAAGAAATCACAAAATAATTTAGAAAATATATGGGGATAAAGAAAAGCAGGAAAAAAGAGACTTCAAAACTTATAGGATCAATAAAAAGCAGTACCACATTTAAATTTTTAAAATGAAGATGTTGAACCAATAGCATACACTAAGAAACTATGCATAGAACTAAATCTAAAGTTAACAGACAGAAGTAAATAAGTTCAAGTCTCTCAACCTTACTGTCACCTTCCTTACAGAAGCTTCTTTGACAGGAGAATGAAATGGGAAAAGGGGGTGCTTACTAAGAAATGTTATCAAATAAATACACTATATACAATGAATGCACTGCCTAAGGCTCCAGAGAAGAAAGGCCGGCCAAAGGCTAGGTAACCAGTCATTTACAGTGTACCCATGCTGGCTACAGGAGCAGAAATGAAGAATGCCAGTGGCTGAGGTGTTCATACAAGTAGCTAATCGCCAAGACCACTTCCGAGAGACCTTTCTTATTTGTAACTAAAAATGATCTGTTTGTTCTGCTGGGACCTGAGGCAATCTAAACTAGATTGTCCTCAATTGTACCCAAGTGTAACACATGTACAATAAATCATGTCATTTTGACGTCTAAGAGGAAAGATTCTTTTTTAAGTTCTTAAAGTCAATGAAAGGAAGAGTTGTGGTTTTTGTTTTTTAAGATCAACAAAATATGCAAATGCTTTTTATGGTTTTAAATGTGCAATATCTCACACAGGCTCATGTTTCAAAAAACTGTTCTCAAGCTACTGGTATTATTTTGGGAGGATATAGAACCTTGAGGTGATGGGCAATAGACTGCATAAATAGGGCAGTAGAAGCAGGCCACTGACGGCTACACTTACCGTTGGTGCTAACCTCAGCTCTGACTCTACCACATACTCTGTGAGTCTTGCTGCTGCAAGAGTCCGAAATTTCTTAAAATTGTGAACCAAAATAAAACTCCTCTTTGAAGTTGTTTCTGTCAGGTATTTGGTCACAGCAATGCAAAAGTCACTCACTCTGAAACTGGTACCAAAGAAGTAGAGTCACTGCTGTGTCTAAACCTGAATGTGGTTCAGTCTTTTTGAACTGATTTATGGAAGCAAATTGCAAGAGGCTTGATATGTGAACCAGAGGAATCCCAAAATGCTATAGAAACTTCCAATGGAAGTTCAAAGAGATCAGAACGATAATAGAAAAGTAGACCGTGAAGGGTGAAACCAAGGTTTCAGGTGCAAGGACTCTATTGGAAATTGTAATCATTTCTGTTACAACTGGCAGAGAATTTCTGCATGTTTTGCAGTGTCCTAGAAATCTGAAGGAGGCTGAATTTAATGGACTAATAATTTAGCAGAGCAATTTTCAAAAAGGCAGAAACACTTGGGAAGTAGCATGGTTGTTGCTAGCAAATTAATATTAGCCAGCCTTGCAGAGCAAAAAACAAATGTGATTTGGCCAGAAAAAGAGCATTGGCAAGACCAAGAGCTCATAACAGTTAAGAAGAGAGATTAGAACTGTTCAAATGAAGCTAAGCAATTTACACGCTAGGACAATAATAACTGTTGGCAAAACTCCACCCACCACAGGCTCCAGAGTGCTGTGCTTACTTGGGGGCTTCTAGGAAGTGTTTCCCAGGCTTAGCTGTGCAGGAATTCAAAGGCCACTGCGGCTGTGTCCAAAAGGGCCAGGCTACATCTAAAACTATGATCCTGTTTTTACAAATATTCAGAATGCAGGGATTATAGAATCATAGAATATTCCATCAAGAATTTGAGAAACACTTATAAAACCAGCAAAGTCTGACAGAAGGTAACCTATAAGAGAACTATCAAACTGTGAGAATAATGCTTTACCAATAATGCTTAGTGCCAAGAAAACTAGGCACAAAGTGGACCCAGACCAAGAGGGCACATGTGGGTTTCAAATGGCTAGGGCATAAGGGCGGGTCTATTCAAGTTCGTTGATGCCCACATCATGCAAATACATGTCCTTGATGCTGCATGTGGGACTACAGGACTCTGTTTATCCTGCTGAACAGTGTTCTGTGTTGGTTTGGTCTTCCCTTGGTACTCTTTGGTTCTTCATTTTGGAACAGTAAGATCAACTGCATGTTCTAGTATACTGATGTTCACACACTGTGATTTTATAAGGAGTCAAGAAGGGACTGGCTTGTGTCTAGTGGAGACACCTACACTTCGCACTGTTAGACGTCAAGTTAGATTGAGCACACTTCGCACTGTTAGACGGCCATAGGTCTAAGAAAAACGGGGTTGCCATGATTTGAATCTTAAATGTCCTGCACAGACTCAAGTTTGAATGCTTGGTAGTGTTACTTTGGAAAACAGTAGAATTTTTATGTGATGAGATCTAGCTAGAGAAAATTTGTCACTACGGTTGAGTCTTTGAAAGCTACCTGGACCCAATTCCTACTGTACTCTGCTTCCTGATCTATCATGATATGAACAGTCACCATGACATGCTTCTGTCACTGCACTAAAATAAGTCTGTTCTCCCTATTTCCATCAGGCAACTCAGCAGAGCAGCACAAAAGAGGCAAATATAGTTTAGCTAGAAAGTTCTTTCAAAACAATGTAACTGAAATTGAAACCAAAGAGAGACATTATAACATATCACAGAAAGCAAGGTTTTCTAAACTAAAATTATATGCTGATTAGGAAGCCTAGAAGAAATTGATGATTTATCATTGCTTAAATGTATAGAATGAAAGAAATCTAAACATGTCTTAGAGAGATAACTAAGCCGTTAAGAATGTGTGCTATAGAGAACAAATCAGCTAAGCAGGGCACCCAGGGGCTCATAGAGGCTGAAGGTAAGCACAGGCCTGCGTGAGTCTGCACCAGGTCCTCTGCATATGTGTCATAGCTGCTGGCTTGGTGCTCCTGTGGGACTCCAAACGGCAGGAGCGGGCGTATCTCCGACTCTCTCGCCTGCTCTTGGGACTCTCTTCCTCCTACTGATTACCTGGGGCAGCCTCCATATGAGGGCTTTTGCCTTGTCTTATGGCATCTTGTTTTGTCCTGTGTGACTGTTACTTCTTGAAGGTCTGCTCTTTTCTAAAAGGAATGGACTGTGGGGTGGGGTCAAGCTGGAGATCGATAGATAATAGGTAGATAGATGGATGGATGGATGGATGGATGGATGGAGATAGATAGATAAGGGGGGAAAGGAAAGAATATATGCTGCTCTTAAAGAGCCCCAAGTTGAGACTCCATGTCAGGTGGTTCACAACCCCCTGAAACCCGAGTTCCAATGGATCTGAATGTCTTCCAGCCTCTACAGCAGCAGTTCTCAATCTGTGGGCTATGACCTCTTTGGGGGCCAAATGACTTTTTCTCAAGGGTCCTATATCTGATATCCTGCATATCAGATATTTACACTAAGATTCAAATAGTAGCAAAGTTACAATTACAAAGTAGAAACACAAACAATTTTATGGTTGGCGGTCACCACAACATGAGGAATTGTATTAAAGGGTCTCAGCATTAGGAAGATTGAGAGGCATGTTCTCTCTACGGACAGCCACTTACATGTGGTAGATATTCACTTAGAGACATACATGTAAATAAAACAAAAGTAATAAATCTTAAGAAAAACTTCTATCACTATAGATTTTATAAACTTAAGAGAACTGAGTGTTTTTTAAATTGCTTAATGGCTTATCAAACTTCAGAATTAAACTGAGCATGGTATTACCTACTTGAATTCCCAGCCCTCGGGAAGCAGAAGCAGGAGAACTGCCACAAAGTTGAAGCCAGCTGCTGGGATACAAAGCAGGTTCCAACTAGATAGCTCAACAGTTAAGAGAAATTGCTGTTCCTAAAAGGACTCAGTTCAGTTCTTGGCAACCATAGCACAATTGTAAATCTAGTCCCGGAAGGTCTGATACCTTCTCTCAGTCTCCCAGACACTGCATTCACATATGTATGGAAAGGCACAGACACAGTCACATAAAATACAAATAACTAGATGTCTATTGAGCAAAGTTACAAAGAGTCCATTTTTTCAGAAAAATTATATAAATATGTACATGTATAGCAGAGAATATAAATGTATTTATACCCAGCAGAATGCCAATAAAACTTTCTATAGAAAATATAAATGTAGGTCATTTTTTTTTACTTTTGATACATTTTCTAATTTTCTATAATAAATTCACAAAGGGGTGTTATGCTTATTAATGCATGCATGTGGAGATATAATTAAGCTAGAATCAAGCTGAATGTCTGACTAAAGGCACTGCTTGTACTTGGCTATTACTTCTGCAGCCCAAACTTCCTCATTACTGTCTGGATAACAGTAAAACCAAACACACAAGTAACACTGGCAGGCTTAGGAAAGTAGACAGCAGAAATTAACATTTCAGTCAAATTGTCTTTTATGTTCCTGTTCTCAGCAAATGTTTGAGCATTTATCCACTGGTTTGCTAGCCCCAACAGAAAAGTTCCCTACAAAACATCTACAAGCTTTTCTAGCAGAAATCTGCAAGAAAGGCCTCATTCAGGTCACGGATATTAACAGAAACTTAACTCTACAGATTACTCCGTTCAGGCCACTGAAAATCAAAATCTGGAGGTATGGGGAGAGACAGAAATTGTCCCTCAGTTAGTTAATGGGATGGCTTTATGCCCAGGAAAAGCTCTAAGTACAAATGCCCCTGGCTGTACTGAGAACATGTACAGGAGAAATAAGAAAGACTTCTGCCCTGGTTATCAACAATACTTCTATCTCTAAAAGATGCTGTGCCAAGTAGCTTAGCCACTTTTAACACTTGCTGAAGGCATTAAGAACACAGGAAATTAGCTTCAACTAACACAGGCTATAAACTCCTATCTACACATTTTCTTCAGAAACATCCTCTCAAACCAAGCTTTCCCTAAGATAACAAGCATGCAGACACTTATCACAGGGTTAGAGATGTGTGTACTCACTTTTCTGACACCTGCAGTGTGGCAGTATGATGAGAGGTATCTGGAATATTCCAATACTTAAGTAAGAGCTCCACCAAGTAGATGCTGCCATTATGATTCCCTAGTGCATGTAGAATGAGGTCTGATGAGAACTAGCATTTAACAAAGCCAAATTATGAAACCATGTGATCTGAGTTCACAGCCCATACGTTTCCACTATGCTATTTTACTAGCTAGGTACATACACTCTGAAAAGGAGATAGAATCCTTACTTTTTTATGTCAAAGTAAAGAAATCAGTAGACAGAAAGAGATAGGCTTATCTCATCCTTTCTGTCCTATTAGACTTACAAAAAAAAAGTTGTTTTGCTTTTAATGTTTTAGAGGAAGGCTGCGGTAAAGAATGATGGTTAAGACCTAACCGATTCACAGCCCACAACTGTCTGTGCCACATGCCCTACCAGCACCTGATCTATTGTCTACATCCTGTTTCCCTCTTGACAATTTGGAATAATACAAGCTTTTGTTTAAAACAGGGGTCCTATTTGTAGTGAGGTTTTACAAAGATACACAAGAGGTTTGCTTTCAGAAGTGTACTTAGAATGGAACTTTCACCATCGAAGTGTTTAACAGACCTGAGACTACAGGTGACCAAGCGTACTACTATTCAGTTACAAAAACCACTTCTAAGTACTGTGACATTACCTTTACTGGGAAATTTAGTGCTATCTACAAGTGTTTAGTGATAGACTCAGGAAGGTAGTATTTGAATACCCAGTTCATCAACAATAACTGAGGGTATATTATATATCCAGACTCTTGCTAAACATTACAAAGGATATAAAGAAGGAAAGCATGTGGTCTTTGAATTGTTAAGTTTATGTTATTGTTAAGACAAAACTATCACACATAAACATTCCCTAGAAAAGCATATGTTCTATGACAGAGTAAAAAACATTCAATTTAAAAAGAGCATAAACTAAAAATATAAATAAAAAGAGCATAATCTGAAAAATAAGTTTGGTAAGACTCCAAAGGTAGCCTTAAAGAGCACTTAAGATTTAGACTGCTGGGGCTAGAGATGGCTCAGTGGTTAAGAGCTCTGGCTGCTCTTCTAGAGGTCTTGTGTTCAAATCCCAGCAACCACATGGTAGCTCATAACCATCTATAACAAGAGCTGATGCCCTCTTCTGACACACAGGTGTACATGCAGACAGAGCATTCATATACATGAAACCAATCAATCAATCAAAAAAATAGATTTAGAGTGCTAACCAGGTGGTGGTGGTGGTGGTGGTGGTGGTGGTGGTGGTGGTGGTGGTGGTGGTGGTGGTGGTGGTGGTGGTAGTGGTGGTGGTGGTGGTAGTGTACTCTTTTGATCAGAAGAAGCAGTTAGATCTCTGTGAGTTCGAGGCTAGTCTGGTCTACATCTACAGAGCTAGTTCTAAGACAGCCAAAGCTACACAAAGAAACTCTGTTAAAACAAGTAGACTGCTATGGAGAATTAAGAGGCACTACTGATGAAATATAAAGGAATCAGTAAGAGATCATCAAGTATGTAAACTATAGGAAACTAACCTCAATGGAGAGGACACAGATTATGAACATAGACTTGCTTTAATGGCCCACTAAACTCAAGTTCTTAAAAAAAAATTTTAAAGTGTTTAAATATGGAGTGACTTTTTTAAAAATTACTAATATCCATAACAACAAGATAGCCCAGTAGTTAAAAGCACTTCCCATCAAGGTAGAAAGAAAGAACCCACGTCCAAAGGCTAACGTCTGACTTCTACATATGCACAACACACATGATCAATGAATAAATACAATCATTTTTAAAGGAAAATGCACAGACAGAAAACCACAACCATTCAAAGTGCAAAATTGTGAAACTCAATTGAAACTGATTCCGCCTCAGGCTCCAGGATCACTGTAAGAGAGAAGACAGAGCCAGAGGAACAGGAAGCTGGCTGTGATCGTGTGTCTCCTAGGACTCTCAGGTCTATCTCCATGAAGTCTTCTGAACCAGGCTGCCTAAACATGACCTGAGCAAAGCTGACAAGAATAGACATGTCAGTTAACTGTGAGGAGGGCCAAGATCAGGAAGCCTCCACCCCAGACAGAGAACTACAGGCACTAATGAAAGGTGAAAGTAATCTTCCCAAGGGAAGAAAGAGCATGCCAACCGGATATCCAATACTCAACGGCCCTGAAACACATATTTATACAAGTAACATTATATGGATTGAGCATGCTGTAGTTATACATTTAAGAATACACACACACACACACGTAGCAACAGTTAAAGAAAAAGATTACGGATTTGAAATAGAGCAAGGGATGGTATATGGGAAAGTTTGGTGGAAGGAAAAGAAAAGGAGAAATGATGCAATTAAACTTTCAAAAATATTTTAAATATATTTTTAAAAATAGCTATGGCAGGGGCTGGAGAGATGGCTCAGCAGTTAAGACTACTGACCACTCTTCCAGAGGTCCTGAGTTCAATTCCCACAAACACATGGTGGCTCACAACCATCTGTAATGGGATCTAATGCCCTCTTCTAGTGTGTCTGAAGACAGTGACAGGGTACTTACATAAAAAAAATCTTTAAAAAAAAATCCATGCAAAAAATGTGATATAGAATTATATATTTTTAAAGGAACTATAATATTGTGGCTATATTTTTAAAGACAAATAATTGTCACAAATAAACATGGTAGTATTTACAGATAAAGTATTAAAGTCTAGGATTTGCATTATTATTACAGATAAAGTATTAAAGCTAGGATTTGCATTATTCCAAGGTTATGAGAAAGGTAGGTGGCCCTGGATGATTTTACTGAAGCCTGATAATAGTTGCAAAAGTGTACTATTCTGGCCACTATGTTTTTAGGTACTTTGTCACCTTATATAACTTATTTTATTTTATTTTTAGTTAAAATAGAATGACATTGTTTTCTCCCTTTCTTCCCTCCTCCAACCTACCCCATGTTCCCCTACTATATTACTTAATCTACCAATCTACAGTATTCATTTGAAAAAATATAAGTCATAAATTCATAGTCTAGCATTTGCTCAAGAATTTGCTACAAACTGATTTAAAAAATAGCATCTTCTACTAACCAAGTTTTACAAGTTAAAACTTGTAAAAAACTTAATTGCTAGAAATTTAATGTATATTAATTTTAAATAGCTATACCATATTTTTCTAATTATTAAAAGTTCAGTTTGGATACTGAAAATCAAAAATCAAATTAACCATTATACGAAGAGAAATCAAACCACTCTGTTGTCTCTGACACCAAAAGGTAATCTTTCATCACAAGACATACCAACACACACACACACACACACACACACACACACACACACACACACACACACACACACACACACACACACACACACACACACACACACACACACAACACACACACAACACACACACAACACACACACAACACACACACACAAAAAACAAACACCACACAAACAAAACACACCCACATAACACAAACAGAACAACCACACCACAAACAAAAACACAACACCACACACACACCCCAACCCCACAAACCACACAACACACACACGCCACACACACACGACACACACACGCCACACACACACACACACACACACACACACACACACACACACACACACACACACACACACACACACACGGCCACCCCCTTAGCCAGCGTAAGACAGGTGCATTAACTCCAGTTCTGCATTACCATCCACAAACAGGCGGCACCATGAGACTGGCTTCACTGTCAACACTGCCAGTGCAGTGAACCCCCAAACTCCTACAATGAAAATCTAATCTAGCTAAACCATTTCATGTAAAATCAACAACAACAACAACAACAACAACAAAACAGTGTGGGACACACTTAAACTCTGCCAGTAACAAACATTTTTATTTGTTTGTTTGTCAGCACTGTGCTACATTCAAACTATGAATTCTCAATGTTCTGCTTAACAAAATAGGACAGAAAAATTTAAGCCCCCTGAAAGAAGTCTCGCCTGCATTATGTACTGCAGGGGGTATATGAACCTATGCCAAAGCCCACATCAACTCATGCTGTCATCTTCCAGTAAAGAAGACCAGCCAGGCCCCGTGTGCTGGCTCCCAATCTCAGCATTCAGGAAGCTAAGGAAGGAGGATCATGAGTTCAAAGCCCAGGTAGATGAATGTACATATATACTCTCTCCTCTCTCATAAACACATGCACAAGCAACCTGTAAGGTTTATTACAGACACGAAAATGCTGGCATTAGGAACAGAAAGCAAGCAGCAAACCTGAAAGAGGATTTCTTCTCAATAACCTAATTCAAACAAGATATATTTTATTTTACTGTAATTCCCATAATCTAATTCATAGCAAAATTAATCAATGTGCCTATTGTAGTTTCACATAGATTTTTTTTTCTAATTTGGAATGAAACTCTACAAGTTTTGCTCAATTTTGTATGTAAATTAAAGTTTTCCATTGACCTTAAAAGGAAAGGTGCCCATTAAATTAAAACATTGCTACCATGACTTAAAAACAAACAATCCGGGTTGGAGATTTAGCTCAGTGGTAGAGCGCTTGCCTAGCAAGCGCAAGGCCCTGGGTTCGGTCCCCCACTCCGAAAAAAAAAGAAAAAAACAAAGCAATCCAACTGTCTCACAAAATGTTTGCCATGGTGACAGAATTTGAGAGGTGGCCCAGCTGCACTAGCTTCACTTCCAGAGGATCTAGGTGGCTGCAGTTCCAAGGTACAGATGCCCTCTTCTGGCCTGGTCTAGGCACCAGGCGCTCAAGTGGTGCACAGACATACGAGCAGGCAAAACACCCATACGCATAAAATAATAATGTAAAAACAAAAGGGCGGAAGGGGGACTAGAGAGATAGCTCAGTGGTTAAGAGCATTCACTGCTCTTCTAAAGGTCCTGAGTTCAACTCCCAGCACCCATATGGTGGCACTGACATCTGAGCAGCTTGTCTGTGACTTGGTTCCACGATAGCAACTGCTTCCTTTTTAAGACTTATTTATGTGTATGAGTGCTTTGTCTGCATGTACCCTACACACCAGAAGGCAGCAGCTCGGATGTCAGTGCTTCCACAATCACCAGTGACAGTGGCATATGATCGCACCCCATCTTCAGACGTTTAGTTTTAGTACCAGGTAAGGGCCAGCAATTTCAATCATTCTTTCCAAGGACACACGCGCACTAACTTACTATCTAACTTTTCTTCTCCACGCTCTCCTACTGCACTGCCTAGAAAGAACTACTTATTTCTGGAGATTCGAAGATAAGAACCTGGCAAGTTACACTGCAAAGTATCTTGCCACGGCCCTGCAAATGGTTAAACAGTTTTCCTGCTGTTTATAAAAACATCCTTTTTATAAGCAACACTTGTCGACAGAAATGACTGTTAGTCCAGACTCATCTAAACCTCAACTGAACAAAGAAACCAAGGAACAAAAATGCCAAGCAGTACCAACTTCCTTAGCGTGTTCAGAGGCGAGGGATTTGGGATCCTCTGGAAGGGGTGTGTTAAAGTCCCCGAAATGTGTAAATTTTCTGTCCTAGCTGCTGGTCGCATCTACTAAGTCTGATGTTTTGTATGGGAAATGACCCTGGTCTGAACTCAGTGCGGAGTAAGTGAAATGCTGGAGTTATCGATCTGTCGTGGGAACCCTGTTCCAATTGCTCCTGCTGCCCTTGCTACTTCCACTTCCCACTGGGAACTGGGCTCTGCGATCCTCCAAGTTCAGGCTTAAGCACCCGCTCCCTCACCTCCTGGGGAAACCCCTGAGCCCCCACGCGATGTACTCGGGAGGCTGACGTAAGTAAGCTCTTCCCTTTAATCCCGCGGGCAGATGGACCAGCTGCGGTCTCTAACCTGCTGTCAAAGTCATCCCAAATACCCTCTCTGCGGAATGAGCCTTTAAAGGGGAGGCGCAAACCGCAGTGGCCATTCAAGTTCACGTTCCTTTGGGACAGGCCGCCGGAAGCGGTAGCATTTGGCATAAGTTCTGCAATATTTTCTGGCGCTGCGCTCATGGAGGCTCGCGTTATCGCGGTCCCCTACGTCTTGGTGTACACCCTGAAGTTTCAGGTGAGCATTCTTCAGCAGCCTGAACCTCGGTAGAGGCGGAAAGCAGAGAGAAAAAGGCACTCAGGGATAGGCCCTGCCTGCAGCCCGACAGGGCGCCCGCCGCGCCGCGCTCTCAGCCCCCGCCCGCACAGCCCGCGGCCCACGAACAATGCGTCCGCCCGCGCAGCACTCACCACCCAGGTCAGCGCCCCGTCAACGCCCGCGAGGCTGGACTTGGCCATGGCAGCGCCTCCCGTGCAGGCCAGGGGCTGCTCGCGCTCCGGGGACGCCGCTCGCACTGACCGCTGCGCGCCGCACTCCTAGCCGCGCCCCATCGCGGGCCCGAGCCGCTGAGGAGGCCGCGCCGCCCGCCGCCCTCAAACTCGAGCGCGGCGCCGGGGCCTAGAGCGCGGCCGAGGGCGAGCAAGGGCTAGCAGTGAGACGCGGTCTTCCGGGGCTCACGCAGGCGATCGGGATCGCGAATGAGGGGTGAGGGTCGGCGCGGGCCGGCGCGGGCCGGCTAGGAGACGCGAGTCAGAGCCCTGACACGAAGGAGTCGCTGCTTCTCCTCACGCAACCGAAGCCGCAGAGTCCTCGGCGCGGTCGCCGCCGCCTCAAAGGCCGCCACTGCCTTAAAGCCGCTCAAGCGGTGTCTGATCGGGTCCTTGGGAGCACTGGCCGAGAGGGACAATAAACAGCCGCTGTGGTGGCCTCCCTTTAGTCCGGCATAACACCGCACACACAGGCGCGCTCGGAGAGGGGGAGGGTGCGGCGGCCACCGGCTGTCAGTCAGCCATGGACCGTCCAATCACGGTCTTGTCGCTACAGTCCTTCGACCAATCCCAAAATTTCAGGCCCCCAGAGGGGCGGGATCCGAGGGGAAAACGTCATTGCGGGTAGCAACCGAGAGGCAGACTTGGGTTTTTTGTTTGTGTGTGAGAGTGTGTGTGTGTGTAAGAGAGAGGCAGAGTGAATGGGGTTTCCGTCCAAAGGGAGAGCGGGCGGCTGTCATGGGTCATTCCCGGGCATCCAAAGGAGCCGGGAGTCCTGGGACGAGGGCTGTGGAAGCCTCCCGGCAGTGGTCTTGCAGACCGGCCGGGAAGTAGGGGAGGCTGGAGAGGAGGGGGAGGGTGGGGGCAGGGAGGCAGGAAGCCTTAGGCGTCCCCAGGGACTGGGCCGGGGAGTGAACTGCAGATGGGACTGTTTGCGGTTGGGAGCAGCCGGACCCCCTACCCCACCTCAGGTCCCAGGTTGCTGCTGCGCAGAGCGTCCGCCAGTCTCCTTGTCCTTCATCTGCCCGCCCCCCAAACGCTGCAGGCAGTCTTCAGTGTCACCACTTAGGGGACTTAAACATTGCCCAGGGAACGTTCCTGGGAAGGAACGCGAGCAGGTCAGGGCTCCCTTCCCGGGCTACTGAGCTTTCCTCCCAACAGTGCAGAAGGGTCCCTGTCAGTTCTCACCTGTCAAGGACTGCACCAGCACCACCACGTCTAAGAGGGCACATATATCGTTTTTTGAACTTCAAGAGAGGTTTTCAGGTACACATTAAGGATAGACTTTTCTCCTGAGGAAGCTTTCTAAGAATAAAATTTGCCACACCAAAGCCTTTGGCAGATGGAAGAGCTCTTGACTTCACCCAGCCTGTAAATGGAATTACATTCAACAAGTCCTCTTTGGGTATACTCCCCGCCATTCATTGCCAGGCGTGGCAATGGGTTTAAAGGGACAACAGCCTTAGATGTCAATCTTCCAAGAGTGACTAACACGAGGACGCTGAAGAACTTTATCCCGTTGGAGCTAACAGCTTTCTGTGAAAGTGTTTCTGTGAGTCTCTCTGGCGGCTAAGGACTTCCCTTAAGGGAAAACAAAAATGCCTGGGGTCACACCTCTCAACTGCAGCATTCTGAAACCAAGAGGGGCAGCTCTGAAACATGGAAATAATTTAAACGTAGTTCTTAATTAGCCCTCTGGAGACCATGAATTTTCAGTTTTATTTGGGTATTCTGACTAAACACCAAAGCCTTTCTTTATTTTGAATTTGGTGTTCTAGCTTGTAAATCACTAATCAGGACCTAAAACTGGGCTGGACTCTGACTACAGAGCACCATGGCCCTGTTACCAGCTTTCCCAAGTTCAACTTTGGGCCTTCTTACCTGGGGACTTTTTATGTACTGTGACTTTACATCCCTAAGTACTCAAATAGTTCATGTTTGAAAACAGATGATTTTAAAGGATGAGTATTTTAAAGATAAATGTATGTGTGCTTATGTGGAAGCCAAGCTATATCATTTCTTTCTCTAATTTTGAGAGGTCTCGATACAGGTTAGACTGACCTTGAACCCTTGATCCTTTGTCTCAGCCCCCCAATCCCTGAGATTCCACGAATAACCACCATATCCCAGCTCTTGTGTCCTTTACAAAACATCACTTTCAAAACTCTTACGCTTCAAATTTTGAACACAAAATTCAAATAGTTAATTAGTAAAATTCATGTCCCTGAACTGATGCACTACTAAACTCATTAGCTTTCTAAGTATATATAAATCTTTCTAGTGGTTGTTTATCCTTTAAAAAATACCAATCTAGGGGCTGGAGAAATGGCTTAGGGTTTAAAAGAACTTCTTGCTCTAGAAGACCCTGGTTCAGTTCCCAATACCCATGTGCTAGCTCAAAACCTTCCTGTAACTCCAGACCGAAAACCAATGTTGACCTTCTTGTCCACAAATGGTACACAGATATACATGCAGGCAAAACAGTCGTACATAACTTAAAAAAATTCAGTATACAATATTAAATCAGCAAATGAACATTTTAAAGCAGAAATTTGTGACAAATCATTAAACCCCAACTGCTGAAAGACTTGGTGTCTGACAGGCATGTTTTTATAATAAAACCAGTTGCTCAAAACTAGACCACAGAGTTCCCTTCAAAAGTAATGTTTTGCAACTGTAACGTATGCAGAGGTCCTGGGTCAGGCCCATGCAGGCTCCCTGATTGTTGGTTCAGTCTCTGTGAATCCCTATGAGCTCTGGTTAGTTGATTTAGTGGGTTTCTTGTGTTGTTCTTGACCCCTCTGACCCCTACAATCCTAGCTTAGTTCTTGTGGGACATCCAACAGTAGAGGTGGAGAGGGTGTCTCTGACTTTTTGCCTAGGAGGATTCTCCTTCTACAGTGTTGCCCTTCCAGCTTAATATAAGGAGAGGCGCCTGGTCTTATTGCAACCTGATATGCCCTGTTTGGTTGGCCTGAAGGGAATGGAGGAGGAGTGTTTTGGGAGAAGAGGGGAGACGGAGGAAAGGGACTGGGAAGAGAGGAGGGAGAAGAAACTGTGATCTGGGTGTAATGTGTGAGAGAATAAGAAAGGAAAAACAAAAAGAAGCAAAAATGATGTTCATTCACTAACCCAGCAAAGATGTAAAGTGTCAATGCTGCATTCATTTGTGATTTTCTAAATGTTTAAAATGAATCTTCTCATATTTCACATTTGAGAAGTGAGTATATACATTTGCAAAGATACTTGTATTTTCATTGATATACTCTTGTATCATTTAAATTTATTTCTATTTATAAAGGTTTTTTAAAAAGGAATATCAAGTAATTTTAATTTACAGATTATTGCAACAATAGCTGTTTCATTAAAAACTTCTATATCAGGATCAGAGGCTAGCAGCAGTACAAGCCTATACCCACATTCTGGGCAGGTGTGTAGCAGGAGTGTAGAAGGTTCCAAATGGTAGCAGTCTGTCTGACGACAGCTGCCAGAGGCAGAGGCTATGGCAGCGGCAGCAGTGACAGCAGTAGCATGGCAGTGGCAGAGATGGTGGTGATGGTGATTGGTATGAGGGTACATGCTAAGGAAGTACACCTACCCCTGAGCTACTCCTAGTCTTTTCTTTTGATTTCGTTTCATTATTTTTACATTTCACTTTGAGACAGTCTCCCTAAGTTGCCCAAGCTACCTTGAACATTCCATCCCCAAACCTCAGATTCCCACATTAAATGCAATTACAGTCCTGTGCTACCAAGTCTGGCTAGATTTGTCCTTTTCGTTCTTAACTACTATATACTCCCTGTATATGTATACCTACTACATTTAAAGACAACATAAATTCAGCAACAAGCATGGGTCATGATGAAGAACTTTAGAAATCAAAGTCGTGCTTACAACTGTGAAATATTATACGTAAATACACACACACACACACACACACACACACACACACACACACACACACACACTACCTTTACCTGTCTCATTAGCAATCATGGAAGCTCAACTTCAGTTGTTGCTTTGGGTGTCTGTGTTTTTTCTTTGGACAGTATCTCACTGTGAAGCCAGCACAAGCTGGCCTTACACTTAGGATCCTCCTGCCCCAGCCTCAGCACACCCCACCCCACCCCCATCCCCCATCCTCCCACCCGCACCCGCACCCCCACCCCCACCCCAGCCTGCTGGCCTTTCAGGCATGCTCTGCTTACAGGTCTATTAAATGCCTGCTATGTTAAGTACTCTGGATATGGAAACTTAGACAATGAAGACAGTTCCCACATCTAGTTTACATAATTCTGTTATAGGTTTTTGTAATGTATTGTATAATTTTGAGCCAATGTTTCAGGTCCAAAGGCAATTTTGTACTTGCTTATTTGCTACTCAATAGCCTCTTAAGTCACACCTATCACTAAACTTTATACACAGCAGCTAATTTAATGAATAAAAAAATAAATATAGAAAATGTCGATTGAAAACTAGTGCTGTGCAGTGCCATGGAGAACTCTACTGAAACCGTGTGTTGGTCTGATACTGAGATTCAGTCAGCGAGCACCGCCAGGCTATCCTCACTGTGTTAAATGTGGATACTGTGTATATACAATGTTGCTGGAGTTAGTCCAAGAAGGAAAAAGTTACAATGTCTGGCATGCAGTATACTTAGTAGATACTTATCCATGTTACAACTCAACGTTTAAAGAGAACTTAGTTTGTTACACTTCAGGTTTCTTCAGAAGTGGGATCAAGAGAGGGAAGAAAGGTTCTCTCCAGGTAGCGTTTTATTTTTGTAATGTGTCTATAAGCGACTGTTGTAGATTTGTCAGACTATTTAATTTTGTGTGTGTGGGGGGGAGTGGGTACAAATATTGAGGACAACTGAAGATAGCAGTGATGACCACATTCCTGAGTGTCACCACTACTAGAAAGTAAAAAAAACAAAACAAAACAAAACAAAACAAAACAAACAAACAAACAAAAAAACCAATCAAACAAAAACTAAACATTGGGTTTTTTGAGTTTTTTGTTTTTTGTTTTTTGTTTTTTTTTTGGTGTTTTGTTTTTGTTTTTAGAGCCTAGTAAGCTGTCCTGAGCCTAGTTCTAATTACTTGTATAGACAGAAGGGACGTCTTCATTTAATTCTCCTTGATGTAAATCAATAATGATTCAGGGCTCTTAACTGCTCTCCTGAATTCAATAATAAAGAAAATACAATTAGCACATGCCTGACTTAGAGCTGTCCTTGGCTTTCACAATGGAGTCTAATAGACTGGACTTTCTCAACACAACTGTTTAGTTCCGAACAGCTCAGAACCCCAGGCACTAGCATCTGCCTGTCCTTCACAGATTGTAGCCCAACACTTTTTATCTCCATCAACCCCTCCAAGGTCCTTTAAGAGTCAAAACTGAAGAAACAAGATAGAATACTTTGCTCCCATTTCTGGACTCAGAAACTCCATAACTGGAGCTGCCAAGTTGTTCTTAGCCTGTAATCTGTTAAAATATGTTAATTGAGAGGTGAAGCCCAGGATGGATTACAAATATCAACACTAGAAAAAAATCTCAGGTGGAAAGCTTCAAAGTCAGAGGACACCTTCAATAAAGCAGGGAAAGAACTTGAAAGCCATTGAAGGTGTTAATTGATTATCACAATGTTGAAGCACGCCATCTTTTAGTGCACCAATTAACAACAACAAACCATGTTATTCCTTCCTTTCAAACTGTTAGACTAGCCTCGGTATTTTACATAACTATTACCTCGTCTAGCATCTTTGCCTGAGATTGTCAGAAAGCAAGATGATGCAGAAGTCTGAAGAAGGTTGATTTCTTCCTGCTTTAAGTGTTTGGGAGACTAGAAGAACAAAGCCAGGCTGCTTAGAAATCCCACACTGTATAGTGTTGCAGAACCGTATTAATCACCCAGCACATAGTCAATGTTCAGTAAGTACCTGATCAAACCATGCAATGAAGGATCGGCACCCTGTGCTCAGACGTAGCCATTTCATGTGTACTCTTTAGCCTCTTATATCCTGGATATTGTTCTTCTGTGACTACTAGAGGGGGTCACAGTACCTTCAACTGTTTGAATTAACATCTTATCAAGAACTGGTTAGGAATGAATGGGCCAGGTACAGTGGCACATGCCCTGTGACACTCAGTAGGCATTAGCAATCGCTGCAATTTTGAGACCAGCCTAGTCAACATAGCAAGCTCCAGAAAGGCCGGCCACGGTGGAGTTGCTGGGGAAGACTGGTCTGTCTTTGAGAATAGGAAAGAAGATTGTGTGAGCAGTGAAAGACAAAGACGGGAGAAAGAATGGAGAGTAGGAAGGGCTGTGGCAATCAAACGTGGCCTCATAGTGTTTACCCTTCACTTAAGGAGATTCTTGTTGTGGTTTGCCCTGAAGTTATCTGTATTTTGATGCTAATTCCACTGCCCCAAGGACAGCTGCCTAGTCAGTACTCAGGAATCAGGTGACTTCACCAGAACCTCGTACAGGTGAAGGGCAGATACCGGATAGTAGGAGGCCTGTCATTGGAGGAGAAGGAAGGATGGGCGGGAGGGAAGTTTGAAGGAAGAGGAGGAGCCTGGAGGAAAAAGGAGAAGACAGAGAGAGGAGAGGGTGAGAAGCCATGGCAGGTGATGTTAAGATTCTGCTCTGTGAGACAGAAGGAACACCCATTCAGAGCCTGCCCCACATGTGGCCCATACATACACAGCCACCCAATTAGACAAGATGGATGAAGCAAAGAAGTGGAGGCCGACAGGAGCCGGATGTAGATCTCTCCTGAGAGACACAGCCAGAATACAGCAAATACAGAGGCGAATGCCAGCAGCAAACCACTGAACTGAGAACGGGACCCCCGTTGAAGGAATCAGAGAAAGAACTGGAAGAGCTTGAAGGGGCTCGAGACCCCATATGTACAACAATGCCAAGCAACTAGAGCTTCCCAAAGACTATACATGGACTGACCCTGGGCTCCAACCTCATAGGTAGCAATGAATATCCTAGTAAGAGCACCAGTGGAAGGGAAGCCCTTGGTCCTGCTAAGACTGAACCCCCAGTGAACGTGATTGTTGGGGGGGCAATGGGGGGGGAAGGGAACACCCATAAGGAAGGGGGGAGAGGGAGGGGATGTTTGCCCGGAAACCAGGAAAGGGAATAACATTCAAAATGTAAATAAGAAATACTCAAGTTAATAAAAAATAAATAAATAAAAAATAAAAAGAGCCAATAAAAATTCAAAACCCGAAAAAAAAAAAGATTCTGCTCTGTGTATTTACAGGTTGTTACTAATGTTCCTAAGGGATGGATGGTACCGGGCTTTGTATGTTTAAGTGGGCAATTATATCTTACCAATTGGGTCAAAGATTATTGTGTTGTGTGTTCTTTTATGTGACGGTTTGAGTGTAGGAAAGTGTGTGGCTGGGATGTGTTTCCACCAAGATATCTAGCAGAAATCTCGGGACACTACGTTGCCAGAGGTAGTGGCGTAAAAGACAACTTACTTTTTTTATTTTTATATTTTTTACAGATCCTCATGCCCCAGTTGGTTCAGTATGGGCCAGGTTCTTTCCTAAAAATCAGCCCAAGATACTGGGGCATAATCAGTCTCACTGTATTCAAGAAATGAGAAGTCAAGAACCTCACAGGGCAGTTTAAGTAGTGGGAATGAAAATTCAAGACCAAGGAGAGAATTCAAAGTTCTCTCCTACTCCAAGTCATAACCTTCTGCCTCAAAGCCAAGCATGTTGGCAAAAGAGAAAATTTGGCAGCATGCTGGGAGCTTGGAATTCCTGGGTAAATAGTCCTTAACCCTCACCATTGGCCTACATGACAACTTCACTCTGTATCACTGATGAATTATCTTCTAAATCAAACTGCATTTGCTTTGTTTCCCCTTATTATTACAAAGTCAGTTGCCTTTGAAGTCTAAAATATGGAAGAGAACCTGCGTGACATGGTCTCATGTGTCTTGTAATGACCATCTGCACAATGTAAATGTTGTCATTTAAAACCTCAGTCCCTGTTCTAAAGACACAGTTGCTTTGAGATGCTGAGGGGAAAGGCAGACACAGGCTGGGACTGCTCGTGTGCACATTTTGTGCAGCTTTCAATGCACAGAGGCTATTTTCGAAACACAGCACAGAATAGTCAGGGAGTTCAGTCAACAGAGATGACGAGTCTGTGGATATCCCATGGCCTTGCTTACACACAGTCGACAGGTCTCTGGGTATCCCAGCACTCTGCTTAGAATTTATTTTACATTTTTGTGTCTTTCTTTCCAGCTTTTTGCAAAGGATGTCTTAATTCACTAGAATTAAATATCTCCGAGATAGAAGAGTACATTTTGGAGGTTTTGTTGCAGAAGCATGCAAACCGTTGCACAGTTTTCACAGGTAAAGATCCAGACAGTCTGGTTGCATTTTCAATTTCTTAGGATGCATGCAGGGAACCGGTTCTTGAACACGGTCAGTGTTCAGTAAGTAGCTGCATGAACTTGATGGGAAAGCTCTTTTCACCAGTTGTTTCTTCTCCTTCTTCTCCTTCTTCTTCTTCTTCTTCTTCTTCTTCTTCTTCTTCTTCTTCTTCTTCTTCTTCTTCTTCTTCTTCTTCTTCTTCTTCTTCTTCTTCTTCTTTTTTTTCAGAGCTGGGGACCAACCCAGGGCCTTGCGCTTGCTAGGCAAGTGCTCTACCACTGAGCTAAATCCCCAACCCCTTTTCACCAGTTTCTATTAACATCCTGAGAATATGTCTTAGAGAAAAGACTTATGGAACCAGTGCCACTGTGTAGGCTATCTGTTATCAGAACACACTTGTTTTACAAGTCTAGAACCCTCACACCTCCTGGAGCCCAGAAGCTCCACTGTTATATGTATGCAAACAGACGTGAGTCCATGTACCTTACATGTACCAGAAAACATACTCCAGATTGCACGAGTTACACCCTTCACAGAAGCCCCAACCTCAAAACAACCCAACTGGCCATTGCTGGCAGAATAGACTCATTGTCTGTGAAAGCAGTGGAGTCCTGCCCAGTGCTAGGAATAATTGACAGCTAAACACTCTGTGAATCTCAAATAGTATGCTAAAGAGGACAGAGAGGAAGAGACGCTCCAGGGGCCAGCTTTGCAAACATTTAAAGCATGTGAACGTCATCTACACCAATAGAAGCCAAAATGCGGGCACCTGTGGCAGATGCCAAGAGGTTTAACCTTGACTACGGCCATTTCTGTGGGCTGGATTAGGTGAGAATGTGAGTGTGCTCTCCCTACGTCACCCAGACGCACACTGCTGCATTCTATACGTTGTGTGACTGCTACATCTTAAGAAAAATGTTTTAGGGACTGGAGAGCTGGCTTGGCTGCTTTTCTAGAGGACCCTAGTTTGATCTCCAGTACACTCAGGGCAGCTCAGAACTATAACTTTAGTTCCAGGGGCTCCAAAGCCTTCTTGTGGACTCCCTGTGCACCAGGCATACATGCGATGCACAGAAATACATACAGGCAAAACACCCATCCACCTAAAATAATTAAATAGTATTCTTTAAAATGGAAAGAAAAATACTTACTTTAAAAATGTTGCCTCTAGCCAGATGGAGATGGCACATGCCTTTAATCCCAGCACTTAGGAAGCAGAGGTAAGTGAATGTCTGTGAGTTCAAGGTCAGCCTGACCTACAGATCAGTTGCAAGACAGCCAGGTCTCCAGAGAGAAACCCTATCTTGAAAATAAAAACTAAAACAAAACAATAACAAAATTCAACTAAGCATACAAACAAAGACCTTGCCTCAGAAATCAGGCATGGTGACACCATACATCTACAGTCCTAACTTTCTGGAGGTAAAGGCAGGAGAATCAGAACTTCAAGGTCATCCTCGGTGGCCGCATAGCAAGCTCAGTCTTAGGATACAGGAGACCAAGTTTCAAAAGAAACAAACAAAACAAAACCTTGGCAAGGTGAGTGTAGAAAAGCAAGCTCATCAATGCCTTAAATCACAGTAGGAAGTGGCAGGGACCTTCCACCCACTTGCTTTCCTTTTTGACTTTTTGACTACAAAATTATATGATCCGAGGTCTTCAGGAAACACAGCACACAGTTGGCGTGACAGAGATACGAAAGCTCATGCAGAAGCACTCGAGAGCCATAGTAAAATTGCCTAGCTGCCATGTTTGGCTGCACATTTTTTATTTTCTAAATCTCAATTATTAAGAGGGAAAGTATAGGAAAATATGAAGTTTCTTAGTATCAATAGTCGTAACTGTTATTATTTATGGGCATGGTGCCTGCACCTTTCCGGCTTATTGACTTTGATCCTATTTGCATACGAGTCTGAGTTTTCTACAAGTTGCATGGCTTTTGTTTGGGTGGGGAGCTTGTTCAGTGGTGGCAGTTGTTATTGTGACAGCACCTCCCTATAAGGGCCAGGCTGACCAGAGACTCACTATATAGTACAGATCAACAGAGAGCTTACCCAGTCCTTCTGACTCAGCACCCCACATGCTAGGGTGCCATTCAGGCCGGCTTGAACTAGTCTTTGTTTCTCAAAGTTCTCAAAATTCAGGTTGTCTGGTTACAAAAGCCTATAGAAGAGGGTTGTATAGCACAAGGCGACCTGCAAATGGTTCTTTAGCCTGGCCTTTCCCCTAGTTCTCTGACACCGCAGGGCTTATGTCTTTCTGGGTACAACACACACACTCAGCAGGAGCTCTCTTCTGAGAGTCCCTTTTCTTGTTTTAGGAACAGCATAGTGACTCTCGACTCCCATCCTCTTACCCAGTCAGTTTGCTCGGCCAAGATGTCTGCACTTGGCTCAGCACTGGTGAGTGTGAGGCTGCATGAGCACTTTGTTCAGATCCAGCTTCTCAGTGAGCAGGCTCTGGTGCAGCAGGGTTGCCGGGCTTAGAAGTGGATGCTTCATTACACACTGTGCATGCATTTCAAGATGCTACAGGGGTTCCTGCTCTTTACCTGCCGGAAGCCAGTATCATAGCAACAGCCACCAGCAGCACTATCCTCACTGTATAAACAGTGTCTTCAGACATGCTGCCCCTTAAAAGACAAAGCATCCTCCCTCCCGCCATTAGTAAGAACCACTGTCATTCTCAATATTGTGAAAAGGATTGGGTGAATAACTTGCCATTACTATAAACCACTTTATAGACAAGAACACCATGGCTGGAAGGTTGACTGCCAAATATTCTGGCGAGGTGAGTAATAGAGTTGCAATTTCAGCAGATATGTGTCTTTTTTTAATCTTTTCAATATTTGTTTCCCAAAATGAAAGAAGAAAAAAAAAGAAGGAAGCATTAAAGACAAGTTTAAGGAGAACAGACAGGACAGTGAACACTAGTACTTGCTAAGAATAAAAGCAAACAAACATTAAAATTGCTCCAATCAACATCCTTGTGACATAGTTAAGAGGTAAGTTTCCCAGCTTTACAAAGGCCAAATAGAACTTTCAAGAGTTTTTAAACAATCCACAGATACTGCTTGTCCATGCTGAAGTGGTCTGAGGGTGAACCTAGATTGGAGGGCGAACAGGTCTAAGGTCACTGCATTAATATACCTTTCTTTTCAGCACCTCATGGTATCTTCTCCGAAACTGACCACGTAATTGGTCACAAAACAGGCCCCAACAGATACAAGAAGATAGAAATAATCGCTTCCATTCTATCAGATCACTATGGACTACAGCTGGTCTTCAATAACAACAAAACGATAAAAAGCCTACATACACATGGAAGCTGAACAACGCTCTACTCAATGAGAGCTTGGTCAAGGAAGAAATAGAGAAACAAACTAAAGACTTTTTAGAATTTAATGAAAATGAAGGGACAACATACCCAAACTTATGGGACACAATGAACACAGTGCGAAGAGGAAAACTCATAGCTCTGAGGGCTTCCAAAAAGAAACTGGAAAGAGCATACATTAGCAGCTTGACAGCACAACTAAAAGCTCTAGAACAAAAAGAAGCAAATACACCCAAGAAAAGATGGCAAGAAATAATCAATTGTCCATTTCGTCCACAGTTTCCAGTCTTGTTGAGTATAGGATTTTGTAGTAGGATCTGATGATTTTTTTAATTTTCTCAGATTCCGTTGTTATGTCTTGCTTTTTCATTTCTGATTTTGTTAATTTGGATACACTCTCTGTGCCCTTTGCTTTGTCTTGCTAAGGGTTTATCTATCTTGTTGATTTTCTCAAAGAACCAGCTCCTAGTTTTGTTGAGTCTTTGTATAGTCCTTTTTGTTTCTGCTTGGTTGATTTCAGCCCTGAGTTTGAAATTAGGGAAACAACACCTTTCACAGCAGTCCCAAATAATATAAAATACCTGGGTGTGACTCTAACCAAGCAAGTGAAAGATCTGTATGACAAGAATTTCAAGTCTCTGAAGAAAAGAAATTGAAGAAGATCTCAGAAGATGGAAAGATCTCCCATGCTCATGGATTGGCAGGATTAATATAGTAAAAATGGCCATTTTGCCAAAAGCAATCTACAGATTCAATGCAACCCTCATCAAAATTCCAACTCAATTCTTCACAGAGTTAGAAAGAGCAATTTGCAAATTCATTTGAAATAACAAAGAACCCAGGATAGCTAAAACTATCCTCAACAACAAAAGTACTTCTGGCAGAATCACCATCCCTGACTTCCCTCCGAATTACAGAGCAATAGTGATTAAAAACTGCATGGTATTGGTACAGAGACAGGCAGGTAGATCAATGAAATAGAATTGAAGATCCAGAAATGAAACCACACACCTATGGTTATTTGATCTTTGACAAAGGAGCTAAAACCGTCCAATGGAAAAAAGACAGCATTTTCAACAAATGGTGCTGGTTCAACTGGAGGTCAGCATGTAGAAGAATGCAGATCGATCCATTCTTATCATCCTGTCCAAAGCTTAAATCCAAGTGGATCAAGGACCTCCGAATCACTCCAGATACACTCAAACTAATAGAAGAGATAGTGGGGGGAGAACCTGGAGCATATGGTGGGCACAGGGGAAATTTTCCTGAACAGAACACCAATGGTTTATGCTCTAAGATCAAACATCGACAAACAGGACCTTATAAAATTGCAAAGCTTCTGTAAGGCAAAGGACACTTGTCATTAGGACAAAACAGCAACCAACAGATTGGGAAAAGATCTTTACCAATCCTACATCTGATAGAGAGCTAACATCCAATATATACAAAATCTCAAGAAGTCAGACTCCAGAGAGTCAAATAACCCTATTAAAAATGGGGTACAGAGCTAAATAAAGAATTCTCAGTTGAGGAATATTGAATGGCTGAGGAGTTCCTAAAGAAATGTTCAACATCCTTAGTTATCAGGGAAATGCAAATCAAAACAACCCTGAGATTCTACCTCACACCAGTCAGAGTGGCTAAAATCAAAAACTCAAGTGACAGTAGATGCTGTCGAGGATGTGGAGACATTGGTGGTGGGATTGCAAACACTCTGGAAATCACTCTGGAAATCAGTGGGGTGGTGGGATGTGGAGACCATTGGTGGTGGGATTGCAAACACTCTGGAAATCAGTCTGGCAGTTCCTCAGAAAATTGGACCTAGTACTACCTGAGGACCCTGCTATACTTCTCCTGAGCACATACCCAAAAGATACTCCTACATATAACAAGGACACATGCTCCACTGTGTTCATAGCAGTCTTATTTATAAAATCCAGAAGTGGAAAGAACCCAGATGTCCCTCAACAGAGGAATGGATACAGAAAATGTGGTACATCTACACAATGGAGTACTACTCAGTTATTAAAAACAATGACTTCATGAAATTCTTAGGCAAATGGATGGAACTAGAAAATATCATTCTGAGTGAGGTAACCCAGTCACAAAAGAACACACATGGCATGTACCCATTGACAAGTGGATATTGGCCCAAAATTTAGAATACTAGAGATACAATTTACAGACTACATGAAGCTCAAGAAGAGGAAAGACCAAAGTGTAGATGCTTCAGTACTTCTTGGAAGGGAGAACAAAATACTCATGGGAGGAAATACAGAGACAAAGTATGGAGCAGAAACTATAGGAAAGGCCATCCAGAGACTGACACACATGGGGATATCACATGCAGTCACCAAACCAAGTCACTACTGGCAATGTCAAGAAGTGCTTGCTGACAGGACCTGATAAAGCTGTCTCCTGAGAGGCTCTGCCAGAGCCTGACAAATACACAACCAACCATTGGACTGGGAACAGGGTCCCCAGTTGAGGAGGTAAAGAAAGGACTGAGGTAGCTGAGGCAGTTTGCAACCCCATGGGAACAACAACAATATCAACCAACCAGATACCCCAGAGCTCCTAGGGACTAAACCACCAAACAAAGAATATACATGGCTCCAGCTGCATATGTAGCAGAGGATGGCATTGTTAGGCATTAATGGGAGGAGAGGCCCTTAGTCCTGTGAAGGCTTGATGCCCCAGGGCAGGGAAGCAGGAGGGTATGGTGTAGGGAGCACCCTCATGGAGGCAGGGGGTGGGGAGGATGGGACAGGAGGTTTCTGGGGGGAAACTGGGAAGGGGGATAATATTTGAAATGTAGATAAAGAAAATATGCAACAAAATAATCCAATGGCCAGGCAGCTTCAGCCTTATCCTCATGAATGGACGATAGTCTGCTCTACTGAAAAGGCAGTCACTGATGGCCCTACATGCTCTAGATTTCACACCCAAAACAGGACAGATAATTGATAAGGGAAGAAGACAAAGCTCCAGAAGGCAGTAAGGAAAATGCACAATTATATAACTGTGTCTATTATTCCGATAGTCCACACTAATACTTTGGCATCTGTTATATGCAACTCGTTCTACCAATATTTATTGAACACCTTCTGTGTCATCTGGGTTAGCAGACGGTAAAGAAGAATTAGAGGCAGAGCACACCTCTTAGGAAGCGTGTGGAGGAAAAGACAGGAAAGAAGAGGCTGATTGAGTCCATAATTACCTCTGGGGAAACAGTGGGGGTGCAGAAGAGGAGGCCATTGGGAAAACAGCTCTGAGGATGGAATGAGTTAACACACCAAGACTACCCAACAGGATATGTGAGGCTGAGGCAGGAGGGAGCATATACAATTGAGGGAGAGGGCAGTCTCAACTAAAGAGATCTCATCCAGATCAGACAGGGTTGGGCCACAGTAAGGATTCTTCTCGTGGGCCGTGAAAATCGAGAAACAGGTGAACCACGGAAGGACTTGTAAGCAGTGCCATGACTCAACTACAGTTGGAGCTTACTATTTTATTTGTTCTAATGTAGACTATATGTTATATTGTCTACTGTATAATAAGGATATCATTTCCTCACCACTGCCAAAAGATCAGGTATCAGTTCTTAGAAAGTATGCTAGGCTGGGTACTACGTTCCTATCCTTTTACTACTGGAAATTTAGACCTTTTAGTGAATTACTGTCTCCCTCCTAGCAGGAGTGGGCCTTTCACAAACTTAAAAGTAGCTCTTCATCATTGACCAGGCACTGACATCTAGGATTTATAAAGAATCCAAAAGTTGCACATAGAAAAATAACTGGTTAGACAGGTCGTTTGTGTCAGGGCTTCGCTGATGCCCAGATCTTCCACAGTATTTGTTTTCTAGGGAGTGGCCATTCTGAGCAGAGTGAAATGAAATTACAGTGGGGCTTTGATTCGCATTTCCCTGAAGCCCAAGTTTCACAGTTCACACCTGTGCAACTTCAACACTTAAGAATAAGACTCATGGAGGCAGGGGGGTGGGAGGATGGGATAGGAGGTTTCTGGAGGGGAAACTGGGAAGGGGGATAACATTTGAAATGTAGATAAAGAAAATATCCAATAAAAAAATAAAGAGTAAGACTTTGTCTCACAAAAAAGAAGGAGGAGAATGAGAAGCACTATGTGGAGGAGGAGGACTCTGAGGAGGAGGAGGATTAAGTGGAGGAGGAACACTAAGTGGAGAAGGAGGACTATGTAGAGGAGAGGACCATGTGGAGGAGTATGTGCAGGAGAATACGGAGGAAAATCATGTCACTTGCAGGAAAATGGATGAAACTGAAGATTTCTGTTAAGTGAAGCAAACTAGACCCCGAAAGACAAATATTGCAGTCTGCCTCTCACATGTGCAATCGATACTGTGCATTTTTAAATGTGAAATTAAAAGGGATTCTGTGGAGAGAGAAAAACTAAAAGGGATGGGGAATCGGAGAGGGTAGAGGGGGTGGAGATAGAGACAGACCATTCACGTTTTCTCTCAACGTGTAGATTTTATGTGTGTGTACACACACACACTACAGTCAAACGATTTGGGAGGAACAAGGAAGGAGACCAGGAGAAAGGGGAAGGAAAAGTCTCAAACTGCAGGAGCTCAGCCTTGCGGCCTCTGACAGCTGCATAGGAGGCCATAGGGCAGAAAGGCAGGTGCTGGGCTCCCTAGGTCCTGACTTTGAGGGAACTCTTATCATGGACAGGGCTGCCACTCTCTGATGCAGCCACCACCCACCTCTATTTATTCACCTTGCATTTCCTGAGTATTCTCTCTCTCTCTCTCTCTCTCTCTCTCTCTCTCTCTCTCTCTCTCTCTCTCTTGTTTCCTCTCTCCCTTATTTTGTTTGTTTTTGAAACAAGGGGTTTACCAAGTAACCCCAGCTGACCTGGAAATCACTATGTAGATCAGGCTAACCTCAAAAATCACAGAGCTCTCTGCCTATCTGTTTCCCGAGTTCTGGGATTAACTGAAAATTTCACAGATATTTTTAATTTCTTGGTCCCAACAAGTTACTTAATTAATCCTTCCGAAATATAAGTTCTCCAGGTCTCTAATTCCTCCCTCTAGAAAACAAAAGGATCCAAATTTAATGTTGCCTTCCAACTGAGTAATTCAATGGTGTTTTTACGTTCACTTTGATTCAAATGTAAGACTGACAGTTGGAGAACTATGACCAGTGAGTGGCTTGCCTCTTCATAACCTACTCTGAGAAACTTTTCTGTAATTTTAAAACAAACACTTCATATTTTACCCACATTGTTGGCTTCTGAAGGCCAGGCTTTTTCAACAGAAAGAATGAGAACTCCTCTTGTTCACCAGTGGGTTCCAGAACAGAAAACTCTCACACTCAGGAAGAGCGGGACAGGAGGGGAGAGAGAACGGAAAGATAAAAAAGAGAGTGGGGGCGGGGAGGGGTGGGAGGAAGGGAATGACTAGATTCCTCCTGTTTGGTTTTGAACTTTTCAAAACTACCTTTGGCTGCTTAAAAAGTCATTTTGGTACGGGGCCGTCTTGTTAGACTGTCCTCATGAGAGGTCACAGGACAAACCTTGAAGTCTTGGGGAACTGCTGTTTTCCCCAAGCTCAGCCATTCAGTGTCTCTCTCTCCTAAAGGCAGCCTGAGCTGAGCCACTCCTGTGAAGAGGAGCCAGCTGGACATGGTCCCTATAGCCCCGTCCTGCCCCACATCCCCTGCCCCACGTCCCCTGCCCCGCATCCCCTGCCCCACGTCCCCTGCCCCACGTCTACATGGTCCCTATAGCCCGGTCCTGCCCCTGCATCCCCTGCCCCACATCCCCCTGCCCCTGCATCCCCTGCCCCTGCATCCCCTGCCCCTGCATCTCCTGCCCCACGTCCCCTGCCCCTGCATCTCCTGCCCCACGTCCCCTGCCCTGCATCCCTGCCCCACGTCCCCTGCCCCTGCATCCCCTGCCCCACGTCCCCTGCCCCTGCATCCCCTGCCCCACGTCCCCTGCCCTGCATCCCCTGCCCCACATCCCCTGCCCCATCCCCTGCCCCACGTCCCCTGCCCCACGTCCCCTGCCCCTGCATCTCCTGCCCCACGTCCCCTGCCCCTGCATCTCCTGCCCCACGTCCCCGCCCCGCATCCCCTGCCCCACGTCCCCTGCCCCATTCCCTGCCCCTGCATCCCCTGCCCCACGTCCGCTGCCCCACATCCCCTGCCCTGCATCCCCTGCCCCACATCCCCTGCCCCACATCCCTGCCCCACGTCCCCCCCTGCATCCCCTGCCCCACGTCCCCTGCCCTGCATCCCCTGCCCCACGTCCGCTGCCCCACATCCCCTGCCCCGCATCCCCTGCCCCGCATCCCCTGCCCCGCATCCCCCGCCCGCCGCCTCCAAAGTGTATATTTGTATTAAGTTGACTTGGTTTTCTGCTGCTCCCTCATTCTACCAACTGGCTACGTTTTCTTTAAATATTAAATTTTCATGAGTTTAAAGCAGGCCATCAAATCACTGGATAATACCCAAATCATGGGTCAGTCAAAAATAAAAAGTAGCAATTCCAAAGACCCAACACGTTGCTAAATATTCTATTTCCATATAAACAGGTACTGAAAGTTTATCTCTAACCGAGAAAAGAGACTTGAGGAAATTCTAGGAGCCCTTGGCTGGACCAGAATGTATCGACATTCTCCAGTTGTCTTCCTTGTTACCCCTCCCCCAACTTCCTACTGCCAGAGAAAAAGGAAACATCAAAATAAACAAGGAGAAAAAAAGCAAGACAGTTGCCGGCCTTCAAAGTGGCACTTCAGGATCCTGTGCTGGAAGGAAACCAGAGTTAGGGGGAGACAAAAGCCAGGAGGGACGTTACCCAGTAGCAACTTAATCCCACAGTTTCTTACAGGGTCACCACAAAGTCCCAAACTTCCGCGACTAGGAAAGATGCCTGTTGTGTACGTGTTTTTAAAGTACAGAGAAATTGCAAATATCCCTACAGGTACTGTTGGATCAATGTTGTTATACATTAGGTCTCAAACCTGGAACAAAGGCTAACTGAGGTGTCCATTAACATATCAAGTAGGACCTGTCTCCAGGTTCTCGCCTAATTCTGTAGCCCAGGGGGCCCGACTTCCCTAAGGCCAGCTCCTCTGGCCCCTGGGTAACTCAGCCTTTTTGGCTATGCCAGTCTCTTGGCACAGGTTGCTCCTCTTGGTGGTCAGTTCCTCTCCCCCTCGCCCCTCGCCCCTCGCCCCTCGCCCCTCGCCCCTCGCCCCTCGCCCCTCGCCCCTCGCCCCTCGCCCCTTTCTTCACATGGTCCAGCTCAGTCAGAGTCATGTACACTCTATACTCTCCCAGATGTCTCTGTGTCTGGCTATGCTATGCTCTCCTCCTTATCTACAACAAACCTTCTCCTCCACCATACCTAGGAGCTGTCGTGTTCTTTCTTTTTCTCATTCAATTTCGTTTATATCACTGTCGGGAAGGTTGCTTTGGGAGCTATGCCCTGTGTTTGAGACAGGAGCAAGGGGTGAGATCTGTGGAGGGCAGACATGACATGGTGCAGCCAGCAGAGAGAAACTTGGTTGATTGGAAGAGCCAGTTTGAAAGATAGCTCAAATCGGCATGACTATGTTACTTCACCCTGTTCTGCATGGTAAGCTGGCCTCAGAGTCCAATGTCTGCAGTTACTTTATATCCAAACATAGTTCCTCGGGACGCAGAGAGCAGTATGCAACAATGCAAAAAGAGATTGTAGGTTCCGTGTTCCCTTAGTTACGAATATACTGTTCTGTGTAATACATCCAGTCTTCCTCAAGCACTCAAGTAACAGTACTTCTCCTCTCCCTCCTCCTTCCCCTCCATCCCCTCTCCTCCCCCCCTCCCCCCCCCCTCTCCTCTCTCTCTCTCTCTCTCTCTCTCTCTCTCTCGTCTTGTTGTTTTGTTTTCTCAAGACCAGGTTGGTCCTGCACTCCACAGAGATCCCCTGACCTCTGCCTCCCAAATGCTGGTGTTAAAGGTGTGCACCACCACTGCCTGGCTACAGGGCCATTTTTAATTTTCAGGAGGGGTGTGTCCACTCGTGAATGATATCCGTTCTTCAACTTTAAAATTACTGTCCACTTAGTCTTTCAATAGCTCTCCCAAATCCGTTTGTTTCTATTCCTAAATATTTAACTTTTACTATTATAGAATATTTATAAAAATAGTTAGGAAAACCCCCGTGTAAGACAGGATTTTTTTTACTGAAAAACTTCAATAAAAAGTAGTGTTTTACTGGTTAAACATAAATGTAAGTTTTTAAACTGTTTTTGCTGACATTTAGTGCATATTTTATGACAGATATCATAACCAGCCATAAATATCTACTCTAAGAAATATCAGGAACAGGCCTTGGCCTGGTAAACACTGTATCTTGTCACATCTTGAGAAGGACCTGGAGTTCATATGCATTCAGGACTAATCATACTGAAACACTGGTAGACTTTGGTTTTAACAGGAGCCCAGCCTTCAAGGTCCTCTCTGCTGTCTAAGCCCCTCCTGTGTGCTTATATATAGATCATAAATGTATACACAGCATTTTCAGAAATTATTCAACCACAGAACAATCTTCTCCCCATAGAATCTCAAGAAATACACCGGTGGATATGCTGGCTCGGAAACCATCAGCCGAGCGTTGGTGGAGCAGCTGAGTTCTCAATTCACCGGAGAAATAAAAACTCTAAACCATACAGGTGAAATGAAGAAAAGAGCTCCATTTAACAGCATGCAAAAGCAAAAGATAGGCAAGAGTGCCTAGAATGAAGGAAACGTAATCCCCCCACTAAATGATGTCGAATGGAATGTTTAAAGGATTTAAACAAATGGAGGAACTTGTCGTGCTCATGGACTGAAAGACAGAACTGATAAGATGTGCACTCCCCACTCACACTGACTGATCGCCTCCGCCCTGCCCCCCCCCCCCCCCCCCGTGCACACTGGTTGACCCTCACCACACACATTGATCAACCCCACCCCACTCTGACCCCACCCCCCTACACACTGATTGATTGTCCCCAACCCCCCCACTCTGACCCCACCCCACACTGATTGACCCCACCCCACTCTGACCCCACCCCCCCCACTCTGATTGACCCCCCCCACTCCCACCCCCCCACACATACTGATTGACCCCACACACACACACACACACACCCTGATTGTACAAAACAGTCCCTTGCCAGCTGTCATCTTTGTAGAAATTAACAAACTGATCTTGAAATAAAGCTAGAGTCCTACTTTCTGTTTCCAAACCCACTACAAAGAAGAGTAACCCAGACCCTGAAGCACTGACACGGGTTAATTATCAAATCATGGGAATACAGTTATGGACTCCAAATACACCCACACCAAACGATGCTGGAAAAACTGGCTGCCCAAGTTGGGTCTGAGGCTTGATTCCCCACAGCATATACGACATTCACAAAAATAAGGAAGGGACTCGACAGGGTCGTGGTCCATACCTTTAAACTCAGCACTTGGGAGGCAGAGGCGTGGGAGGAATCTCTGAGGTTCGGGGCCAGCTTGGTCTACAGAGTTGGTTCTCAGCACCCACATTACGTGGCAGACATTTGCTTGTAACTCCAGCTCCAGGGAATCTGACATTCTCTTCTCGCCTCCAAGGGCACCCGCATGCATTCACACGCACACAGCCACTCACACATATGCACGCATGCGCATTATTCAAAATAAAATAAACCTAGTAAAAAGGAAAAAAAGAACCCAGCCTTAACTGTTTTACAATATAAAAACTCGACTTATTCTAGCTGAAAAATTTGAACTTCAAGCTATTTCCTATCTTTAAATCAAGCACTAAACGTAGAAACTCTGTAATAAAGTTTGTTATGGCATGATGGAAGCCCACATCAAAATGACTTTGTGTTCTCAGCTAGAAGTGTGTCAAGAACATGCGAGGAGGCGACTTTCATTAGGCTAAATATGAGGTTGGGGTCAATAGAACAAAGGGTTCAAGCTAAAAGAGAAATAGAGAGAAGCTTGGCCTGGAAAGGAAATGGCACATACCACGGAACCACAATTGTCGAGGGCCCCGGAAGTCACATTCATTGCTTTGTCCTTCAAGGACATTTTAAGTGTGGAGCCTGGTGTTTAAAAATAAATGAGAATCATTTATTCATTCAACAAACATTGACTGCTAGGGGACTGGTGAACAAATTATTCTGTGCTGATTGTATTGTCTATCTTGTATGCCTTTCATGTCTGAAATACTTCATTAGAAATTATTTTAACTGATAAATTGTTCCGTTTCAGTGTTCATTGATGGTAACTTAGTACTGTTGATGGCAGGGCTTTTCTACATAGGGTTCAATTTTTGCTTACATTTTTATATTGTGTGAGCATCTGTGACCCTGTATGCTTGGTCATCAGAGGGTGGAGTTGGTTTTCCCTTTCCACCATGTGGCTTCTAGAAATTCAGGTTCTTGGGCTTGGCAACAAGTACCTTTACCTACTGAGCCACCTCAGGTGTATATGTGTCTATATGTATGTGTGTATGTGTTTATGTGTGTATGTGTGTGTGTATGCATGTGTGTATGTGTATGTGTGTGTGTATGTATGCATGTGTGTATGTGTTTATGTGTCTATGTGCGTGTGTGCGTGTGTATGTGTACGCATGTATGTATATGTGTGTGAATGTGTGAATATGTGTATGTATGTATATGTGTATATATGTGTGTATTGTGTGTGTGTGTATGTGTGAATGTGTGAATGTGTGTATGTATGTGTGTATTGTGTATTGTGTATGTGTGTGTATGTGTGTATGTGTGTGCATGTGTGTATATGTGTGTATGTGTGCTTGTGTGTTTATGTGTGTATGTGTGTCTGTGTGTTTATGTGTGTATGTGTGTGTTTGTGTGTATATATGTGTGTGTATGTGTGAGTATGTGTGTATGTGTATATATGTATATGTATATATGTATATGTGTATGTGTGTATATGTGTATGTGTGTATATGTGTGTATATATATATGTATATATATACTTATTAAATATGTATGTTGTGATGGTTTGCATATGCTCCTTTCAGGGAGTGTCACTCTTAGAAGGTGTGGCCTTGTTGGAGGAAGTGTGTCACTGTGGGGTGGGCTTGGAGACTCTCCTCCTAGCTTCTTGAGGATGCTCAGTCTGTTCCTGGCTTCCTTCAGATGAAGATGTAGAACTCTCAGCTCCTCCTGCACCATATCTGCCTCGATGCTGCCATGCTCCTACCTTGATGATAATGGACTGAACCTCTGTACCTGTAAGCCAGCCCCAATTAAATGTTGTCCTTTATAAGACTTACCTTGGTCATGGTATCTGTTCATAGCAGTAAATTCCTACATTTACATATGTAAATATTTATTTAAAAATAATATTAAATAAAAATATTTTTATTTATATAAATATAACATATATTAAATAAATATATATTCAGGGTATATACGTATACACATAAACATACACACACACATATATATATATTAAAGACAGAGCTAGAATTAACATTAAGTGAAAATTAATTTTCAATTGATCCTAAATTTAAAAACTCTGAAAATGTTTTGAGGGGTTGGGGGGAAGACATTTAATTATTTTTGTTTGACTTTTCAGAGTGCCTGGAGTTTGAGCACTCACTCATCCAGTGGTCAGCGAGCATGTTGCTAGGTGTTCTAATAAGACTTGGTATGCACTAGGGCTGCATTGGGCCCTAGGGTGCGGTCTCAATATTGATAACGGAAAATAAGTCTCTGCTCTCATTGCTCTCTGAATAGAGTCTCACTCCCATCTGCCCACCACCCTATCACAGAGCCACTTTCCGAAGGTTGTCCACAGCAATCCACAGAGGCGTAATTAGTGAGTGGCACAGGTGTGACTCCAGGATGCTGTCTAAACGGAGCCCATCATAACAGGGTTGCTTCTAAGAGAGTGGGGCTATCGGAGTCAAGGGGAAAACGTCTGAAAGGTGCAAGGCTTCCTTTGCCTTGCCGAGGACTAACACTATGGCCTTTGCTGATGTGCTTGGGTGTGTGGCTGGGCTCAGCTTCCTGTGTGAGTGACGCTGTCTAAAGCCCAGCACAAAAGCTCCACCCTGTGGAAAGTTCACATCCAGTGCAGAGATGACAGAAAGATCTATTGAAGTTGAAAGGAAAGGGGATAGAAGAGTCTCAATGCACCCCTTTCCTGTGGGTTCAAGAGAAATAAACACCAAGTTCACTGTCTTCCAATTTCTTGTAGATGTTTCTAGCAGGACCCCTACAAACGAGCTCCATTTGATCTGTGGATCTGTCTCCTGTCAAGCAGCTCTGATAACTTGGACTTACCTGATCCTTACGCTGTCTCCATCCTGCTCAGGCTGAGAGCCTTGCCCCCACTCCTCTCAGCCTCCCTCCTCCTTCCCGCCTTTCCCTTTTAAAATTGCACAGCTGGCAGCACTCTGGGTCTGACTCCATCCCAAGTCTTCAGTAAAACAGCAAAGAACTCTCAGCTTCAGTGTAAAACAGCAAAGAACTCAGCGTCAGTGTGCCTAGGAACCGGGAGGAAGGATGGACAGTCAGATGGACAGCAGTCCAGGTCTGCTATGGGAACCCAGCATTGGCCAGTTTTGCAGGTGTCGCCCCCTGCAGGTTGAGACCAGGTGACCTTAACATCAAACACAAAGGACCAAGGGTCTCCAAGTGCAGCAGGAGGCACCTGTCCCACTGGCCTGAGGTCTGGCCACGGGGAGCATATGATATGCTTTACAGAATAGCCTTGACTGGTCTTATCTGCAAACGGCCCTTTGTTTGGAAGTTCATTTTTGCTTCCTATCTCTTCAACTAATAACCCTGCCTTTTTTTTCTGGAAAAATTAAATACATTTAGAGCCATCAAGAACCTCCAGCAGGGCGGTCCACAGTTTCTTTTAGCCATATCCACTTAGTCCCTGGTTCTCAGCAACATGGCTTTCTCTGACCCACAAGTCTATGTTGATCCCCCACTACCTGTCTCAAGCTTTTGTTTCACCTGGAAATTCTGTAATATCCTTTTCATTTGAATACACCAACACCAGGGCCTCCACCAATTCTGCCCTCTGGACAACGTCTGCTCCCACCTTCTCTCCCTGATTCAGTCAACCTCCTGGAGTTCTGTGTCAGCATTCCGGGGACTCTGACACTGACTCTGTCAGTGGGATCTTCTCTGTAGATCACATCAGGGCGCTTTCTTAACCTCATGTTCCTCCCACATCTCCTTCACAAGCTCATTTCCTCTACGTGTCAAGGCTGCCATTACCTCCTGGGCCCCTGAACTCCTCTATTTTTATGGTAGATTTAACTGAGCCCCAGCTCCTGCCCAACTTCATAGATACCCCCACAGCTGACCCCAGTCCCTGCCCAGCCTCTTGGGTACCCCCACAGCTGACCCCAGTCCCTGCCCAGCCTCTTGGGTACCCCCACAGCTGACCCCAGTCCCTACCCAGGTTCTTGGGTACTCCCATAACTGACCCCAGTCCCTGCCCAGCCTCTTGGGTACCCTCATGAATGACCCCCAAGCCCTGCCCAACCTCTTGGGTACCCCCCACATGGCCAAGGAGCTGGCACACAGCTCGTCTCATTGCCATAAGTCCCAGGCCAAGCACACTGTGTACTGAGCTGCCCCAGCTGCTGGGGCTGGACACGGGAATGTATGCCTACCTCTGGGGGCAAGGGTGAGACAATGGCTAACAAATAGTTAGCAGGGGGAGTACTGGGGCCGTGAGAGGGAGTAAGAAAAGCTCCCTCTTTGAAAGTTGCCCCTTGAGTACAGACCTGAAGGAGAGGGAGGCTTAGTGTGTGTGTGTTGGGGGCGGGTAAGACTAGGTGTTCCAGAATATGGAAAAAGCAAGCAAGGCCAGGGCGTGGGGCTTCAGTCATGGTCCCAGAAGCATGGGGAGTAATTCAGAGTAACAGAGATGGTGAAGGGCGAGGCCTGGGAGGCAGCGGATGCCAAGTAAAGGTGCCAGTATTCTCTGAGGAACTGGCGTTACAGCTAATAATAGAGCACTTGAGTTTTAAACAAGGAACACGCTCTGACTTGATGCTCCTGTGTTCCAGCTTATGTCCCCAGCTCACCCACAGGTCCTTCCTACCTGGAACCCTGGCAACTTCTATTACCGTAAAAAAATTATTTTTAAATGGAGCTTAATGGCAATAGTAGTTCTCTATGGCAATTTTTATATTCTACTTTTGTTTTGTCGTTTTTGTTTTTGCCCAGGCTGGCCTTGAACTTGAATCCTACTCATCCTGCACCACTGTGCTAGCCCAGAACCACTATTCTTAAGGACAACTGCTGGCAGTATATATATAATATATAGTATAATTGTAGTTTGAAAGTGAAATTTCCAAATGTAGAAAATAATGGCAATATTTAAATTTTTATTAGTATCCAAGTGACAGAGGTCTTAAGGTAAATTTTGCCATGGCTTGCGGGCCAGGAGTCTTCTCTCTCCCAGGTTGCAGCAGGCTTTCTGACAACGTAGGAGGGCAAAACCACACCAGCGCGGTCATTTTATAAAGGGAGTGGCAAGACTTGCAAGCTGACCAGGTCTGGGCCATGTGTGTTTCACATCCAAGGCGCAGGCTGAGGCCGGTGCAGAAGTGTGAATCCTGGAGTGGGCAGAGCCTGTGTCCCGGCTGGAAGGCCCAATTCCACTTCCTGCTTCACCACCTAAACGTCAGGGTCTTATTTGGACATTTATTTTACATCAGTTGCAAAGGAAATCAGTGATTTCTTAGCGGCTCCTCCCCACAGGTATACATTCCGGATAATTAATACCTTAATTAGTAACCGGAATTGCTCACCTAGTGTGTGTGGCATGAGATAGAAGGTTTGGGAAGTTTGGGCCTGTGCATTCTCCAGGGAAACTGGTTATTCTGGAAACTTTAAAACAACTCGGTGCATTTAAAGAAAATAGCACACCCAGGCATTATCTACCTGAAGAACTCTTCTTTGTCCGCGGCAGCCAGCCGATGGCTGGAATCTTAATGTTGCCTAATAGCGAAGGAGTGTGTTCCATCCTGAAACTTTGTCTTCTGCATCCCGCAGGGGAGAGCAAGAAGCTGCTGGCCAAGGCACAAGGCACTGGGAAGCTTCCTGCAACCTTGGCTGCTCTGGGCTCTGGAAACATGGACTCTAGGAAGATACAGTAGACTGGCTTGCCAGTTCTTCCGTTTTGAGTTCCCACAGCAAGGATCCTGGTTCTTGACCGCACATAGAAACAGAGTTGAGAAAAGACTTAGACAAATTTCACACACACCCCCAGAAGGGGGGCGGGCCGACAGCACGCGGGACTCCACTAAATGGGAGGAGTTGGAATTAAGGGTAGGGGTTGTTGAGGAGGTGGGGAGGGCCAGCTTGTAACTCGGGCAAAGAAAAGGCTTCCAGCTGACGAAGGGAAGCAGAGGGCAGGAGAGAGGCCTCCCTGGGCTTCCTACAGCAACCGGTTGACTGGCAGGCAGCACGGGGCCAAGGGACTCTGGAAGATTTGTGAGTCTAGGCTGAGGTCTGGTAGATGCATTAACTAAAATGGAAGTATACATTCGTCAACGAAACTAAAACTCCCACTGGAGGCGAGAACAACAAAGGGGGAGGGAAAAGGTAGAAGGTGTTTCCGAAATGGGTTGTCCCTGTAACTCGCTCCGAACTGAACCACGTAAGCACCCCACAAAGTCAGCTCCCGGGGACTCTCCCGAGAACACATTAAACTCCAGACTCATACAAAACCCTAGGTAGCCTGAGACACAGGCTTCAGCCAGCCAGCCAGCCAGCCAGCAGACAAGCCCCTCCTCCCATAAGCCACATTCCTCTTCCAGCTGCACGCCAGACTGACCAGCGCCAAGCTGGAGCACTCCCCGGGGACCAGCAGGAATGCAAAACAGAGCGGAATTGAGCTCCGGGAAGATTCATATCCAAGCGAGTTTTTATGAGGCCAACAAAGGACGTCAGAAAAACTAAGGCCAACTGGAGCGCAGCCCTGTCTGTAAATCCCTGAGGTTGAATGAAGTGCTCCAACTAATGCGAACTTCCCTTTGGAGCGAGCTGTTCCACAAAGCTATTAGCTGCTTGGGTACTGGGAGAGGAACCCAGTGATTTATCGAGGTTTGAAGAAAAGTAATAAAACTCGTTCATGGTCCGAGTTCTTAAAACCTCAATTTCATTTTGTGTTTGTAGGCCCTGTTCTTTCCTTCTCCTCTTCCCTTCCCCGCCCCCTATTCTTCTCCCTCTTCTCTCCTCCTTCTTCTTACCCCCCTCCCATTTCTCCTCCTCCATTGATAAAAATCTCATATTGTAGTAAGGCTGGTCTTGAATTTGTGGCAATCCTCCTGCCTCAGCCTCCAGATTGCTGAGATTTCATGGGTCCTATCACCAAGTCCAGCCCAAGGTTCTGTTCTTAAAGCACTGTGATGCCCTACAAGGGGATAAGGGAGGGAGGAGTGCTTTCTGTGCCCGAACCCTAAGGACCAGTTCACATCGCCAGAGTAAAACACGGTTGGTTCTTATCTCATAAGGGACGAAAGAGTCCACTCTGGAGCCAGGAACACAGACTCAGGTAAACCAAATACCTGTTCAAATGTGGAAACCAGTTCGCAAAATTTTCACTGTTAGAGAACAAAACAAAGTCACAAATCAAAGCTCTTTTCAAGTCTATTTACGGGGCTAGAAGGTCAGAGGTTGCAGTAAGGCAGTAGCTGTCAGACGCTCTCTGCCGATCTCCTAAGCTTTGGCTTCGGCGAAAACTCGTGGTCTAAGCTATTACATTGTGAAAGGTAGCCACGAGATGAGGTCAGGTCGGAAGGAGAGACTGAAGATTGGCTGGTGTAGGGCACAAAGGCAGCCCTGTGGACCTGCAGCACCCCAGCATCTGCCCTGCAGCACCCCAGCGTCTACCGTCACCACGTTCTCAATGCCCAGCCTGCGTGTTGTTTCAGTGGTGCTGGAGTCTCCCAGACCTAAGGTGCAAAGCTTGATCCGTGGACTCTTAAAGACCTTACGCAAGACAGCAACCTCGCGGACCATCACTAAACCCTGGAACGATGCGTTAACATCTGCTGCACGGAGGATACCAGGGTGCCATCGTTCCTGTCAGTAGTCAACTAGGATGCCATCAACCAAAATGGCTGTGTGTGAGCAAACCTGATGTTCTAGGGGAATCTCAGAGACCACCCTTCCCTGGTGTCGAAGAAGTCCCTCTAGATCTAGAAACTTCTGGGAGGTCCTGGTGGGCAGGAAGAGAACCCTTATCCCTACACAAAGGGCCTCTTGCAGAATGATGAAGAACTGAATGCCTCCTCTTCCCCGGCACAGCAGGGCAGCACTACTCAGCTCTGGGTGGCCAAGTAGCCCCATTGGGACACAGAGGGGACACTTGAAATCCTTTCACAGAGGCACTGATCGTGTGCGGTGCTGGTAGGGGAGGGTGGCAGGCTGGTGTGTATCTTCAAACCCCAGGATTGGTATACACTCAGTGGATGCTCCCATGACCAAGGGAACTAACTTCAGTCCCATCCCGCTGTGAGCTTCTCATGGAACACTCAGCCTTCAGTCCAGCTCGTGCCTTGGCTTTCCCTTCTGCTCTGAGAGAAGCCTTGTGTGAAATGCTCTGAAAAAACTGAGAGTTGCCTCTGATTGTTTGCTCCAAATTATGGGCAGGTGTGAAACTTGGTGTCAAAACAGCACCGTTATAATGTCTTTCTTCTGATCAAAAAGCTTCTCTCTCTGGGTACCGTGGCTCCTACCTGCAATCCTAGGACCTCTGAGGCAGAGGCAGAAGGACTGACAAGGGTTCAGAGTGTAGACCCTGCCTTAATTTCTTTTTCTAGTGCTATGGTCAACTGTCACAACAAAAGCAACTCAAGGAAGAAAGGGGTTAGCTTACAGTTCAAGGGTTCGAGGCTCTTGCGGACAGGGAAATCCAGGCAGCAGGAGTTGGCAGCAGCCAGTCAGGTGGCATCTGCAAGAAGAAAGCAGGTGACAATGACAGCTGCTGCTTGGCCTCCTTTTTCTACTGAACCAATCAAGGCTCTGCAGCATTTCCTTCTCCAACCAAGTAATGGGGGCACTCAGGGTGGGCAGGTCTCCCACATCAAGGAAATGGAGAGAGTCTGACACGTGTACATCTCCTAGGCGATTGTAGGGTTTATCAAAGAGACAGTAACATTAGTCATCACAGACTCCACCTCAAAGACCTCTAAGACAAAAGTTTCTCTAGCTTGCGAAAACACTTTCTTAAGTCAAAGCTAAGTTCATTACAATACTTTAAAATCTTGAACTCAGTTGGTTTCTAAAAAAATGAGCATTAAGATGTTTTTGTTCTCCATTTTAAATATGCCCCACAATTCATTTAATTGATAGCACGGTAACCTTTATTTCCAGTTTTAACTGTGTTAACTGTAGCTTTATCTGTAACAGCCTGGATGCTTTTGCTGTATAGCAAGCCTTGTGATTTAACTAAGATTTAACCCTCACAACAACTCAACAAGGACTATACCATCCCCTTTCTATGTCTACAAAGTCAGACATTAAAATGGGAAGAGGCTCAACCCAGCTAGGATAGAACAGAACCAGCCTCCTACCAGATCTACACTTCCCAATCTCTCCTCTTTTCATTCTGTCAATGAGCTGACTTTAAAACAGACTTATGAGGCCAGCCGGATGGCTCAGTGGGTAAAGGCATTTACCATACAAACCCGATGAGTTGAGTTTGATCCCTGGAACCACAGGAAGATGGAAAGAGAGAACCAACTCCACAGTTACTCTCTAACCGCCATGCATTCACTCCGACAAGTATTCCTCTCAAATCAAAGGATGGTGGTGGTGGTGGTGGTGATGATGATGATGATGATAAATGTTATTTTAAAGGAGAACTTTTAAAGATTTATTTAGTGTGTATATTGTGTATACACATGTGTGTATAGATACTTGTGTATTACAGAAGAGAGTTTTGGATCTCCTGGAGCTGGAGTTTCAGGCAGTTGTGACTACCATGAATCCTGGGAATTTGGGCCTTCTTATAAAGTAGCAAATGCTCTTAACCACTTAATCCATCTCTTTTTGCCCCACTGAAAACTATGAAACTAAAATAATTAACTAGGGTATGTATTCACTGTATTCACGAATGTCAGAGCTACTCATTGTTTTCCTTTTTGAAAAGTTTTTTTTTTTTTTAATTTCCTATATATCCATTTTTTTTTCCTGCCTGTATGACGGTGAACCACACGCATGCAGTACCTGCAGAGGCCCTAAGAGGGCATCGGAGCCTTTAGACCTGGAGTTACAGACAGTCCTGAGCCTGTGAGGGGACAACAGGACAACAGGGCCTCTACAAGAACAGTCAGCGCTCTTAACCACTGAACCATTGTTCCATTCCCCAAGCTTTTCGGGACAATGTCAAACACACACACACACACACACACACACACACACACACACACACATACACACCATTTTGACCAACCTAAAACTCGTGGCAATCCTCTTGTGTCTTCTGGGTGCTGGGATTACAGGCATGTGACCACTGCGCATGGCTCTAATTAGTTTAGAGTAAGACACGCCCACTGTGAGAGACAAACATCCAACCCCCCCGCTGGTTCTGCCTCAGCTGACCACACGTATTGTCCTTCATTATTAACTGACCACACGTATTGTCCTTCATTATTAACTGAGTCCGACGAACCGTGGACACGCAGCTTCTGACCCTCTCTAAGCCGAACGGCAGCCCCGATGAAGGCTAAAATCAAGCAGAAGAGATTATGCAGAAGACAGTGGTTGTCACACAATGACACTCCTTTAAAAATTTAAATGTATCCCAGGCATGGTAGTATATACTTCTGATGCCCGCATTGTAAGGTTGAGGCAAGAGGATTAACTTTGTGCCAGCTTGGGCTACCTGGTGACGTTTGAAACAAAACTGGGCTCCATTTAAAATATTTTTAAAGGTAACTCCCACTGTCGGGCATCAAAAGTCTGTGCATCAGCTATTGCCTCATGTATGTGGCTGATTGCACTGGGGCACGGAAAACTTGTTCTGTGACTACTCCGGGCCCTGGCAGGTTCCAGCACAGATATTGTCTCGTACTTCAGAAGGAGAACTGTGTAGTGTCATCACGCTGGCCGGAGGCAAAAACTCCTGAGAAGGGAGTTGAATCTGGCTTGCAGCCATCTGCCCATATAATGAATCTCCAGTGTTCCAGCAACACAATGGGAGTTTACACAGTAGTAAACCACTCTAGCGCAGCGAAAGAAATATTACACTTAGAGTACGAGCCAACACAGTCAGCCGCAGCTCTAAAGAACCACACATGTTTTAAATAACTTCGAAGCAGAAGCTGACTTCCCACATCTTCCTCAGAGCTTGGGCACGTGGGCAGCATGACACTAACCCCACAATTAGAAAGCTCATGGTGTGAAATAAGAAAAGCCGACGGAGTTCTGAACAAGGAATCAAGTAGTTATGGGTATTCCCATCGATAGGGCAAGAATGGGTCACTGAAAGCAGTGGTTCTCAACCTTCCTAACGCCGTAGCCCTTCAATACAGATCCTCATGTTGTGGCGACCCCCAGCCATAACATTAATTTTACATTAATTAATTAATTAACTGTAATGTAAATATGTTTGGAGACAGAGGTTTGCCAGAGGGTTTGTGACCTACAGATTGATAACCACTGGCCTAGAGTCATTTAATCTTAGCCAGAATCATTGGATCAACTTCTGCTTACAGTGTCTGATCAGTGTCATCCAATCCAGGAAGACAGGAAACGGCTGCATTGTCAGCTTAATGTTATCTGACAGCCCGCTCTGCCTTTTGGTAGAGTGGAGAACGATAACCAGCAAGGGTAGCAGAGAGAATAACATATATATATATACATATATGTATATATATATACACACGCATATATATAAAATGGTATACTATATATAAAATGGTATACTATATATATAATGGTATACTATATATATAATGGTATACTATATATATAATGGTATACTATATATATATGGTTATATATATATATATATATAATGGTAAACCAGGTCCCATCAAATGGCAAATATATATACATATATATATATATATATATATATATATATATTCCATACAGGGGTCTGTTTCAACCAGTTCACAGATTTTGCCCAGCTCTGAAGGTTTTATTATATGTACCACTTTCTTTTTATCTGAGTTAAATAATTGTTTTAAAATCCGTTGATGCTTTGCTTAAGGTTAAATGGTCTCAACGTTGAGGAATACTAAAGGGTCGATGGAAATCTCAATGCAAACTTCTACACTGACTTAGATTTCCCTTTAATCTAAAATGGGTGTGAGGTCTGAGTCACTTTTCTATGGCCGTGAGTAAGACACCGTGACCAAGGCAACTCATAGGAGAAAATGTCTATTTGGAGCTCACAGTTTCAGAGGGTTAGAGTCCATGACCACCATGCTGGGAGCCTGGCCATCGACAAGCATAAAACAGACTTAATGGTGTTAACTGGGGAGGCTATGGACTTTAAAAGCCTCTAGTGACACCTCTCTTCCAACAAAGTCATAACCCTTAATCTTTCCCAAAGAGACCCAACAACTGAGGACCAAGTGTTCAAACATTCAAACCTACAGGGGCCATCCCCACTCAAGCCACTACATGTGTCTCATCTTGATTGTCACTTAGGTCTGGCCATGTCTATAAGGGGGCCTGAGTGTGGGCAGCACTGTTTCATAGGCTATGTTCCATAATGAGTAGAAATGGGAAAAAGGAAACCACCAGGTGAACGTCTCTCTGTCTTCCGACTGTGTGTACAATGTGCTGCCACCTGATGTTCCGGCCACCAGGCCTTGTCTGCCATGGTAACCAGGTCCCATCAAATGGCAACTCTTAAGAAACCTTTTTCCCGCTTAAATTATTTTTGTCATAGCAGCACGGAAGTAACTAATACAATGCTTAAAATCCACACACTCGCATATTCAGCTGATTCGTAAAACATCTAACCAAACCAACATTATAATCCTTTGTATATAACTGATGACAGGCACGTTGGATGAACCTAAAAATAGAACAGTAAGTCAGATTGAGTGTGCACAGGGAAGCAGAACATGCTGACTCTCACAGGAGGGTTGTTGAGCATCTCCGTTTGAATGACACTCGTGCAATGATCAAGGACTCAATGGGGTCCATTTAAGTGGTGCCCCCAAATACTTCAGTAGGAAGAAGTGCAGTTAAAATATTATTCCCTCTGGTATTTCACTGTCAATGGCCATACCAGTAAGGTCACGGTGCTTTTAGCAGTAGTAATTTTCCATAATTAAAAGTTCATGCTCAAGACTCACAGGCATGTGCTAAAAGGGATCCAGAGGGTTGTCTTGGAAACCTGTCGATGCTGTGGTCTAGCCAGCAATCACCATTTGGGGAAATTACATGCCAGGAGTGGGATGAGGACTTCAACTGTAAAGAGCAGAGGAAATGCTTGAGGTGAAAGCTAACAGACTTTTTGTCTATTCAGTTTTGTTTTTCAAGATACAGTTTCTCTGTGCAAGCCAGGCTGGGAACTAGCTCTGTAGACCAGGCTGACCTCAACTCACAGAGATCCACCTGCCGCTGCCTCCCAGGCTGGGATTAAAGGCATGCACTGCCACCACCCGGTTCAATAGGCTATTTAAAGGATCACGTGCTTTGCAGTGGTATGTCGAAAGTTCTGGAGAGACACCAGCTACAGAAACCAAATGAGGGAGCATGAAGGACTGTTTCTATGTTGTGGGATTGGAAAGGATAGGCAGAAGATAGTGATATTTTAGAAATAACCGAAAGGGAATGGAGGAGGCACAAGTGTTAGTGAAGCGAAGCGAGATGGGGACTCATTAGTAGCCTGTGGGATGCCTTGCTGGCCATCAGTCATCCATGTGAATGTTTTTCAGTTGCAGTTGCCTACTAAGACTTCATTACATAAGGCTGGTAGGAACAGGCAAGGTCTTAATTAGCATACTTACCTCCTGCTAACCATGACAAGCGAGGTATAATATCTTTTACAGCAAGCAGGGGTTTAGCCTTGTCTTTAAAACCTCTCCTAGGCAATGTTGTCTACATCTGATCTGTGTACAGCTGCTACAGGAAAGTGTTACTTCCACTGGTAAGTTACGGGAGATGCGACCCACTCACGTCAACCGCCATCTTTCTCCACCTCTGGTGGCTCTCAGAGCTCTGCAGAATAAAGTCTAGGGAAAGTTATGTTTTCCTACTTCGGACTGCAGCAACCAGACCACCATTGCACCACGAGGTTTAGTCGCATGTCCTTGCAAAATCACAGCCATCCTGCAAGGCCACGCATACCTGCCAGGGATGATAGGAGCTCTTTCCAACTCTCAGGGTATTTCACTCATCTTTACTCAGGACTGAATAGGCAATGGTTGTAGGAGGCTCGGAAGGTAAGGGGCAACCCTATACTGAGTGCATTCAAAAGTCCCAGCTGCTTTCACCCAAAAGTGCAATCCAAGAGGAGTCCGGGGCAGGATCCAGAATTGAGAATGTAGCAGAAGCCAGAGGCCTGGAACCAGACCAATAACTTATTCAATGAACATTTGCAAGGGGAGGAGTTTGGACAAAGGGGCATGCTGGGGACACACTGTGACACAACACAGCTTCTATGGTTAGATTTTTTTTCTTTTCTATCTTTTTGTTTGTTTTCATTTGGTGGGAAAGCTGCCGGGGTGGAAGGCAGATACTAAGGGAGGGGGAGACGAGTAGAATGGGGTGCATGATATGAAATTCACAAAAAATTGATAAAAAGGTTTTTTTTTTTAATCCACAAACTTTCTGCTTACACATTTCCCACTGTAATCTTGTAAACTGAGACTGAGGGTTCTACAGCACACAGCACAGGGAGGCATCCAGGCCTGGCGGGAGAGAAGAGAGGAAAGCATCCAGCACCCTGGTGTCGGCAGAGCATAAAGGTGACATCACCACATGTTACTAATCCAGGAGACTGGGCTATGAGTGGTATCATCTCAGAACTGTTCTAGGTCTTCTGAATTTTTTTTAAAGTATTTTCTTTTCTTGCCCTTTACTATGCCGTCTTACGAAATCTGACACAAACAAAACAGGAAACTAATAAAATTACTGAAGTTCTTAGCCTGCATGAGTTCTTGTCTTGACTAAAATGCGACACTTGAAGTTAGGGGTCTACCCACTTGCATTTCTGCTGAACAGCTTCCTAGTCAGAACGTGAACTAACAGAGCAAACGACAAGTGGGCAGGTACCCAAGAGTAGCCCTTGCTTTCTCATCTCCTCTGTAAGCTTGGTCCGAGAGAGAGAAGAAACTAGAAAAAGCTAAAATTACGCCACTTTCATTAAAACCAACAAATAAGCAAAGGCAGCCAGAGTATTGTGGGAAATTACAAAGACAAAGACCATGGATAAATCCCAGCCTCAGAGACCAAGGCAGGAGGATTGCTATGTGCTGAGTTCCAGGAAAAAAGGGGGGAGGGGCAAGTGCCTGGAAGACCCTGAGAGGGTTAAGTGCTTGCTGTGCACCTGAGCACCTCAGTCTAAAGATTCAGGACATGCAAAAACTTGTATGCCATCACACGCATGCAAAAACACTACTCCCGAGGCAAGACGGGAAGCAGGGACAGGTTTCCCGGAGGCCTGCTGGTCACATCCCCTGTGCATGCAGTGCCACACAAGAGCGATCCAAACTCAAGAGCGATCCAAACTCAAGATAGATGGAAGGCAAGGACCAGCAACTGAGCTCGTTCTCTGATTTCCGTGTTCTGTATTGTGGCACCGTGTACATGCACATGCACGCACACATGCACGCATGCGTGCACTCGAGACAGGGACTTCTTTTTTTTGAATATATAAAATAATTGATTTGAGAAGCAGTTGAGAATCTCACACTGATAAAGTTGTTAAGATAACAAGGCCCACTATTGTGCTTCTTAAGGTGAGCTGCATACGTTAACTGGAGTCTCAGGAGAGCCGAAGTTTATAACTCAAATATCTTTCTTTTTCCATCTGACGTATTCCTGGTTTTGGTATGATAGTAAAACTCTGAAAATGTTTTTGTAACAAGATAAACTTTTGTAGATTTAGTTAGGAAAAATAAATGCAACTAGTTATATACATTATGTTCTATTTTTCGAAATCATATTTAGGAAAGCAGTGCTCTTTGTGGCAAGGGATGGAAATATGAATCACATAGTTTATAATCTTAAATTCTTTTTTTATAGGAAGAAAATAATTTATTTTACTTAATTTCACATGTCCAATATTAATACAGAGAAGATGACAGATAAGATTAAGTGTAACACATGAAAAATAATTTCTTTTATTTTTATCTTTATTAACTTGAGTGTTCTTATTTACATTTCGATTGCTATTCCCCTTCCCGGTTTCCTGGCCAATATCCCCCTAACGCTTACCCTTCCCCTTCTATATGGGCTTACCCTCCCCATCCTCCCCCAATTAACACCCTCCCTGCAACAATCACGTTCACTGGGGGTTCAGTCTTGGCAGGACCAAGGGCTTCCCCTTCCCCTGGTGCTCTTACTAGGATATTCATTGCTACCTATGAGGTCAGAGTCCAGGGTCAGTCCATGTATAGTCTTTAGGTAGTGGCTTAGTCCTGGAAGCTCTGGTTGCTTGGCATTGTTGTTCATATGGGGTCTCGAGCCCCTTCAAGCTCTTCAGTTCTTTCTCTGATTCCTTCTTGGGGGGTCCCATTCTCCAGTTCAGTGGTTTTGCTGCCATTTGCCTATGTATTTGCTGTATTCTGGCTGTGTCTCTCAGGAGCGATCTACATCCGGCTCCTGTTGGCCTGCACTTCTTTGTTTCATCCATCTTGTCTAATTGGGTGGCTGTATATGTATGGGTCACATGTGGGGCAGGCTCTGAATGGGTGTTCCTTCTGCCTCTGTTCTAAACTTTGCCTCCCTATTCGAGACAGGGACTTCTTAATGAACTAAATTCACTGGCCTGAGTCTAAGAATTTTGACCCAAAATCATCAGTGTGTCCCAGAGGTCTGTCTCTCCAGTGCCTCCTTCTGGTGAGATGCAGTCCTGGCCCTGTGGTGGGACGCAACCCTCACGCTATGATCTGATATGTCGTCTGTCGATCCCAGGCTCTAGGTGCCAGCAAAAATAAAAGGAGCAGAAATATCAAATACACACTTCCTTTTTTTCTCTGGTTCTATTTATGCATTCTCGTAAAATATCCACCAACAGTTCACAGAAGGGATTAGTTCATAAATAGAAGTATAATTTACTCTGTGTGTAATTCATTCTGTGATGAGGAACAAAAAAAAAAAAAAAAAAAACAACTGTACTTTTATCAGGAAACGAGGCTTAAATACAGCTCTGCATCCAATCTGAGAAAAACAATTAACACTCACAAAGCAAAATCAGGCTTCCAGAAATAAATAAACTTTTTCAAGACAGACTCACGATTCATCCTGTGAAGGGTTTGAGAAATCAAATGTCGAATGGTTCTGGTTGTAAGAGCCATTCCTTTGTCTGAGTCTCTGAAGACCTGGCACCTCCAGGGTCTGCGGAACAGGGAGGGAGAGTAGGGAAAACCATGCTGAGCTTCCAGGGCTCAGGCCCTCAAGCCCATGTCTGTGGAGCAGAAGTCTGTTGTTTAGCGTAGCGTGTGCTGACACACACCTATAATCCCAAGGCTGAGGCTGCGGCAGGAGAGTTTTGCCAGGGCAGACAAGGCTACAGAGCAGACGCCATGTCCCAAAGGAGGGCACACATTAGGTTCTCACTGGGTCTTTGAGCAGCTCCTCTGCTTATTCCTATTCTCAGAAAACAACGCTTTATTAAGTTAATGCTGGGCCTTCCCCCCAGCAATGGAGGGCAGGCACACCACAGTCAGTGCCATGAGACGCTTGAATCCCAGAAAAAGTGCAGCTTTATTTCCTCGTCCAGAAAGTTCTGGAACTCACGACTCTTGTTACGAAGCTCTCCATCACCATTCCCCTTCAGCATTTAATGTTTCAAATTTGAGTTAACGAGAAGTGTGAGATCCTTGCTGGCTGTGCTTATTAAGAGGAAAGCAAAGGCCCTCTTTGCTTCTTAAGTCTTTTACATCTGCAAGGGACATCACACCATTTCAGATGACCATGTCTCCCAACCCAGGAATTCAGTATGAGAAATATGCCTCTGTTTCCAAACATTTGCTTCCGTGAAGCCTAGATCATCCCCAAATAGTAAGCTCAGTGGGGTCACACACGACATCCTGCTCTGCTCTGGGTCATATTAAGAGCAGCCTCCAGCACACTGCTGATGGCTGCCAGGCTTCTCTGCTTTCTTTCCACGAAGTTGCTTGCCTAGTAGGAATGGCTTCAGTACTTAGAAAGTAGTAGAAGGTGGTCATCTCCCCAAGCACACTATGTGGTGTTTTCTGACAATCACAAGTTGACAAGAAGGAAGTAAGGTGGAGACCCTTATAGGGTCTACCCTGCATTGAGGACAATGACTTCATGTCAAGGACCAACCAAATGACTGAAGCAGCATCTTGCAGAAGTATAATAATTCACTCCATACATACGGGCTTAAACCTATTCAGATCTCTAGTGTCTTATGTATTTGCACAGTCAGAGGCCACACACTAAACGGACTCTAAGTTTCTGATTGCAGGTGCTTTTGGAGAAGGGACGACAAAATCTGGGTACCAAGAAGACAATGAGAGGTACCTCTGGAGAAGGGAAGAAGGGGACCAGAAGGTCCTGAGGAGCCTTTGGTATTGCTTTTCATTAGAAAATTTAGGTGAAAGCAAAGGTTTTTATTGAGGATTTCTTGTATCGTTTATTTATATTTGGGGGTATACGCTCATGAGTGCCAAACACAGGTTCTCTAGAAGAGAGAGTCACACAGAGTCATCTCTCCAGTCCCAAGTGTCTTCATATTCTTGAGAGGGAAATACATACTTCACCATCTTTAGTTTTATTATTTTTGCGCTGTCTTATATCAGTTTTTAACAGCGTAGGGTATTAAATAATGGCAGTGTGTCTGAAAAGAACAGTAAAGACACTAATGACTTTCTTCTTTTTATCCTTTTGGTTTTTCAAGACAGGCTTTGCGGTGGTGGGGAGCGAGGTCTGGAGGGGTCTTGTCCTAGAGGAGGCTTTGCCAACCGCTCCTGTATAGGGTGTGGGTCTGTACAGATAGTGTCCACTCCAGCGGCCATCACACGTCACTTCTCAATACACACCCCAAGTAAAGATGTGAAATCTCATTTAAAAGTTTCAGTTGGAAAAAGACTGGAGACAAGCCACCACTGTGAATTGTACCCAAGGCTAGAAAAGAGGAAGAAAGCTGGGGAAAAAAAATAAAAGGCTGGGAGTTGTGGCACAGATCTACAGAAGTAAAATCCTAGAACTTCCAAAGTTTAGACAGCAGGATCCAGAGTTCAAGGCTAGCCTGAGTGACCACTGAGACTCTGCCTCAAACCCCAACAACACAGACTGGAAAGGCAAGGTGAGGCTCTTACAGTTCTTACAAGGGCTATAGTGAATCGAGAAGGGCTTTTGCTTACATCTTCCAAAAAGAAAGAAAAATGGAAGAAACTCCGGGGAACACATAGACAGGAAATTAAGCAGAAAGCAAAACTAGCTGAGGAAATCGACCTTGCAAGTGAAGCTCCATGGTTTCATACTGCAGGACTGAAAAGAGCACGGCTACTGTGGTTACCCACTGCTGCACAGCAATCGCTCCAGGTCCCTCAGGGCCGCCGGTTCTCGAGGCTCTGACACATGCTAGGAATGCCGCAGTGCTGGTCCTGAGTGACACAGCTCTGACCTGTGCAGCGTGCTCTCAGGAAAGGCAGCCTCAGAGCCACTGCTAGTCAGTGCTGGCTGCTGGAGTGAGGGGGCCATCTCCTCCTTTTCTGGAGCTGGCTGGATTATCCCAGTGTCACAGAAGCAAGCCTTTCCAGAGTCAGCAATCCAGGACCGGCAAGGCCTTTAACGATGCACCTCAGAGGACCACATGCATACTTCCTTCCATCAGCTGACTGGACACAAGAGCCAGCTCTAATTATGTGTGGAAGGGGAACAGGGGACTGAGGAGGTGGGGAACACTGGCTGACTGCCACCACTGCGATTTAGCTTTTGCAAAAAAAGGGAGGACAGAGCTGTTCGTTAACACCAGTGCTAAGTGTGTAACCACCAAAACCTTAAATGCACATTATCTTTGCATATATTCCATGTGCAATATGTATAAAGATGTTCTACACAGCAATGCTAGCAATAAAGAGAAAACAATAGTCTGCAAATAAAGGGACGGTATAAATTACAAAACAATGTGCTATAAAATGAGGAGATTAATGACTGGAAATGAACAGCTTTCTAAAAGTGTTAATAAAGCTAGCAGAATGGCTGCACATCCTCAGAGAAAAAGAATCCCAAAGACACGAAAGCTGATCTGTGTGCACACAAGCGAAGCTCACGGGAAGGCTTGGGAATCCCTCATCAGAAGTCTTGTTGGTCACCTCTGGAAAGAGTGTAGGATTGGCTGTGGAGGTTGCAATTTTGACTTCCGAGACTATCCTGTTTGGATTTTTATCTAAGGCAACATTAATAATTTCAGCATTTGAAAACTGATAGGCTAATCCGAGTAGCGACTCACGCTGTATTTTTGTGACGTGCTCTGCCAGGCCTTCCAGTCGCTGCTGGTATTTACAGACAGGATTCTGTCCTAAGCCCTTCTTCCTGAGATGTAAAGCCATAGACTCAGGAGTTTGTGGGTAGCATGTCATGGATATTCTAGGATACTTTAACAGGAGTGTCCTCAGGACCAGTGACTCTTCTGTACGCTATTCTAAATTCAGAGCATCTATAATAATAGAAGTTGTGGTTTTGTGGTTTTATTTACATATAAACTAGGAGATTCAAGCAGGCCTTCCTTAAATACTTTTGAGAGAAATGAAGACTAAGCCATTACCCAAGTCCAGCTGATAGTATTACACATGGATGTTTCCCCTAGATTGGCCAAAACCACTTTATTTTGACAACACTAGCTGCCAGGTAGCATCTTATCCCCAATGTATAGAAATTAAACTGAAAGGCTAAGTGGAAGCTGACTGTCCAAGTGAGATCTTAACTATCTTTCTTAATTTGCTCTCCCCTCGAAAGCCGTTGTTCTAATGCAGTCTCTAGCTCATGCTGGCCTCCAAGTGGGGAACCGTCCTCTCCCTTCAGCCCCCTGCTAGGATTGCAGGGATGAACACCACGCCTGGCCTCTTCCCCCAAAGACTTGTTTAGAAATTTGCAAAGTCCGATTAACAGGAATCCGTAAGTAAGCCAGGAAGAGCATTCCTGAATATTGACATTCAAGACATAACAAGTTCAGCTACATAAGCGACTGAAAAAGTTGAACAAGGCAGATTGTTTTTAAGCCAGGGTCTCATGCAGCCAAGCCTAGCTTTGTATTCTTTCTTGGTCTTTCTTTATTCAGTTTATCTATTTTTGTGTGTCACGCTAGAACATATTTATGAGGAAAAGAGAAATACAACTTTTTAGCAAGGGATACTTCGTAAAAGCTGGCCTACTATTTACTGGTAAACACATAGAGATGCTGATTTAAATGGGAGAGATGAGCTTTAGTGACAATTGCTACTCTTTCACTCCATAAGATTCTAGTATTTGTATTGATTTGGTATTAAATCCTTTAGCTAGAATCAGATTCACACAGCTTAAACTATGGTGACCTACTCTATAGTCTATCAAGACTTGTCTCAAATAGTATCTGCCTTCTGCTTAATGGTTTTAGATCTCATTCACATCCCTCAACTTTCTCATACAAAACAGTTTCAAAGTCAAGACTATTTTATTCAATGAGGTGGCTTATATCTAAAGGTAAAGAATATCCGGGTTCCCATGCCTATGGAGCGTGCAGTGTATCTGTAAATAAGCTGTTAGTAACAAATGATTGCATAACCGGTGTATACTGAGGTAGTTGTCAGTGTCCATCATACCCAGGAAAGCCAGTTTTCAGGCAAGGTAAGCACCAAAAAGGTATAAAGCAAAAATAATCAACTTTATTTTTCAACTGTCCATATATTTACAATGATAAAAACCTTCATGCATCATATAACATAAAAGACACTTGACTTTGACAGTTATTCAAAATTAAGAATGTTAGGAAAATCTAATCAGAAAATGCTAAGTAAATTGTAGCCCAGATCTTATGACAGTCATAAACAGCATTTAATCATCAATACCATCATTTTCATTTACAAGTCTGCTAACAGTGCTTAGATCACAATTCCATACGGTTACTTTATGCCAAATAGTCACAGGCAGAAGTAGCATTTAATTGAAGGTTTCTTATGGTCCACACTATGAAGATATACTTTAATGAGGATTACATGATGCGCAGCCAGCAAAAGAAGCCTGTCAGACAGGGCGGCAAACTGCCAACACACTGACACACACTGAGCTGACACACTACTGGAGGCCACAGCAGGTCCTTGACTGTGGCCAGCGTGTCCGGGTTCAGGCTTTCAGAGGTCACTGAATGTTATAATTATCTCCAGACCATTCTCCGCACGGTCATTTAAGCTTTGTCTGAACAGCTGGGTGTGTTGCCAAGCAACGTCTCCATCTCCCCTGCTCAACTCTGCCTCTAACGTAACTTCTGTGGCCCCACAGAAGTCATCATAGGAACGCAGATTTCTGTCTGTGGGAGGGAGAAAAGAATTCTCACTTAAAGCTTGGCAGTTTGAAAAGCAAGACATTTCAAACGCACCTCTTAGAGGACTGATACATTTTAAAATCACCCCTTAAAAACAGATATTCTTCTTTATAGACGAAATATATCCTTTGTAAAAAAGAGGTTATTTTTTCTTCCTGCGTTTTTTCACAACACACACACACACACACACACACACACACACACATACACACACACACACACACTCAACCTATCGACTTGTCTAATATAAAATGGGATGAAATAAAGAACTTCATGACAGTTACATGAGTAACTCTGGCACATGTCAATGAAAGGCATTCAGCCCAGAGTGCCAGGCGAGCACTCACTCCCTAGGAAGACTTTACCTGGACCTACCTCCCAGCAGGTTGACTTGAGCCATCTCAGAGCGAAGTTTCCACCTCACTGATCCAGTCTCAAAGCTTTGGCTACTCGTTCGGATGGAAACGTTATCCACCTTTAGACCAGCTGACCCACATTCAAACTTCCAGGAAATATAAGCAAAAGATGATCCTTCTTTTCGGGCCAAATAAACCTAGAACATTCGGGGTAAGTAGGAGGAATTTTCAGAAGAAATCAAATAGTGTGGAAATATGAGTCTTATCATTGTCGAATACTTTGCACAAAGGATCACTAAAAATGAAGTTTTCTCCAATAAAAAAATTCTTAATGCTATCATTTTTCTCACCATTAGCAATATTTTCTGTGATATTTTTCCGTTTACAGTACATATGTCCCCTAAGGTATAATCTGTTTAGAAGTTTACTACTTAAAGCTAGGACTGAGAGGAACAACACTGAACATGACTGTAACCAAGTAACTGCCCCTTGACTCATTTCCTCAGGTCAGGATTTTAAAACACACTTCCCGATGACAGTGAAGCCACAGCCTTTCAATGGACATGACACAGCTCAGCCAACCACCCAGGGCTGTGGGAGTGACACACTGGCCTGCCTTTCCAGTGCATTTCCCCTTCTCACTTTAAACAGTCATAACTTAAGGTGCTCAGGTCTACTGGCTGTTTCCAGTATTTTCCTGTCACAGCCACCCCTCCATAGGTGCCATGAAACTCACATCTACACCTGGGCCCTCTGTAGCCCAACCCCCTCACTTGGACCTGACCCTAAGAATCTTACTCTACTCTCTCCTCACACCTGTCCTATCACAATTCCTCTGTGGGTCTGCATGAGAAGAAAGGCTCTGAGAAAGACCCCCTCCTTACTATGCTGCACAAGCCATGCCCGGTAGCATCTGCTCTTGCTGTCCAACACCACTCTCATCAGATTTTAGGTCCCATGTCCTCCCTCCATACATTTGCCTAGTCTATGTTCCTCAGACAGCAGGCTCTTGCTTTAAGTCTGCCAGCTTCCAGGGAGTTCAAATTTTCATCATGCCTGGACTTGCCAAACTTTCCTTACTTCAGTGTAATTATTTGTGTTTTTGTCTAATGTAACCACATCAAAAGGACTCTGTGGACATAAGCTCTGGATTCACAGGGGAGGAGAGTTTCTAATAAACATGAAGTACTTATTAAACATTAAAAGTATGTAATTATATATAATACACATAAGTGGACAGATATTCAAATTAGACTGGCTCATTAGAAACACACCGATGCTCTTAGGATGAAGAGCAAATGGCTGAAGGGTCAGGTACAGAAATGTCTTCCTGCATGTGCTACTCTGGCTTCCAGTCCTATCGTCAGGTAAAAATGATCACGGCCAGCACTTACTTACTCGCTCTAGTGTTCTTCCTGGTTAAGTATGCTTGTGTGGACTTGTTTTTGTCAACTTGACTCAAACCTAGATATATTTGGGAAGAGGGAATCTTAATTGAGAAAATTACTCTCCCAGAATACTCCAAATGGCAGAAGAAAGTAGAATACAAAGAAAAACACGTGACTTTATAGCTTATTTCATCTTCAACAATATAACTAAGGTTTACATGAATATGCAAGTGGTAGAAAATAGTAGCTTACAAATAGGTAATGTTGCCAAGTAGACGACGAGGTATTGCTGCTAAAACTGTTAAGTTTACAGAAGAAAATTCAAGTACACTAATCTGACCACAAATGACAGAAGCTATAGCTAATGATGATAATTTTATTCTGGAACAAAGTATCTGGAAAATGAAGCTGCCTTTGGGTCACAGTCCCAAGAACACAGTCCCAAGATGAAGAACAGTCTTTAGAACCATTTAGGAATCTGGTCTTTAGTCACAAATACTCCAGTGGTTAGAAAGATGGAAAAATTCAATCCAGGATATATAAATGTAACACCTGTTAGTTAAAAAAAATTAGAAAAGTCAAGTATTGAGCAAGATCTCTGGCCTTAAACACATCTAACCTGAAAAGCAGAAAGGCAAGAAGCAGTTCACTTTTTAAAAAAGGCAATTTAAGTCCAAATGAAAGTGTATGAAAAATGTGAATGCTAGAGAAATTCATTAATTAAAAAAGGGGACACTTTTAGCTGAAGCCACAAAAGAAACTGGTCACATATATGTGCAAGAAGGTAAGTCCATGAGTACGGCCTTGATCAGATGATGTGGGAAGGCCCATGTCAGGGTATGTGGTACTTTGTTGTGTAGGGAAGCAAACTGAACTATCCCTGAGGGATGCGGTAGTAAGTAGAGCCGTGAACTCACTGGCACAGGAGACAACTTCCCGAGCAGAACAGCAACAGCTCAGGCTCTAAGATCACCAATTAATAAATGGGACCTCTTGAAACTGAAAAGCTTTTGTAAGGCAACAGACACCATGATTAGGACAAAACAGCAGCCTACAGAACGGGAAAATCTTCACCAACCCTACATCCCACAGAGGGCTGTATCCAAAATATATAAAGAACTTAGGAAGTTAGACACCAACAAGTCAAATATCCTAATTAAGAAATGGGGTACAGAGCTAAACAGAGAATTCTCAACAGAGGAATCTTGAATAGCCAAGAAGCACCTAAAATTCAACATCCTTAAATCATCAGGGAAATAAATGTGAATCAAAATGACTCCAAGAGCCTATCTTACACTCGTCAGAATGGCTAAGATCAAAAACTCAAACGACAGCATATGCTGGCAAGGATGTGGATGGAGCAAGGGACCATTCCTCCATTGCTGGTGGGAGTGCAAACGTTTACCAGCACTTTGGAAATCAATTTGGCAGTTTTTCAGAACATTGGAAATAGCTGTATCTCAAGACCCAGCTCTACCACTCCTGGGCACATACCCAAAAGATGCACTTGCTCAATCATGCTCACAGCAGCTTTATTTGTAATAGCCAGAAGCTGGGAACATCCCAGATGTCTACTGAAGAATGGATAGAGAATGTGGTACATTTACACAATGGAATACTACTCAGCTATTAAAAACAAGGACATCATGAAATTTCAGTCAAATGGATGAAACTGGAAAATATCCTAAGCCCAGATCCAGAAAAACATGCACATGTGTACTCACTTAGAAGTGATATTAGCCATAAAGTACAGCATAGCCAAGCTACAATCCATTGACCCAAAAAAGCTAAGTAGCTAGCAGGGCCCCAGGGAGGATGCTTGACTCTCACTCTGAAGGGTAAGTGGAACAGACATCAGAAATGGATGGAGAGAGTGAGTGGGAGAGGGAGGGGAACAACAGAGGTGGGGATCAGGTATGGGCAGAGTAGGGGTTGAGGGTGAGAGGGCTGAGAGAAAAGGGGAATCAGCTGGGGGCATCTCTAGAACAAGATGGAGACCTGGGATGGGAGAGGCTCCTGGGAAGATATGGGGGTGACCCTGAGACTCCTAGCAGCAGGAGATGTGGAGCCTGAAGTTGCCTCCTCCTGTAGCCAGACAGGACTTCTAGTAGAGAGAGGGGGACAACAACTCACCCACAAAACCTTCAACCCAAAATTTGCCCTGACTACAAGATATACAGGGATGAAGATGAAGTCGAGATTGAGGGAATGGCCAACCAATGACTGATCCAACTTGAGACCATTCCATGGTAGAGTGTCAATCCATGACACTATTAACTTAGCTTGTAGACAGGATTCTAGCTGAAAGGCTTCACCCATCAGCTGGTGGAAACAGACGCAGAGACCTACAGCCGAACATCAGGCAGAGCTCAGGGAGTCTTGTGGAAGTCAGGGGAGGGATTGAGGGAGCCGGAGGGGTCAAGGGCATCACACACAGACTTACAGAGCCAACTAACCTGGGCCCATGGGGCTCACAGAGACTGAAGCACCAGCTGAAGAGCATGCAGGCCTGGACCTGGGCCCTACACATAGCAGGTAAGAAAGCTTGGTCTTTATGTGGGTTCCCCAACAGCTGCAACAGGGACTGCAGCTGACTCCAACTCGGACTTCCTTGCCTACCTTTGAACTCTTTTCCCCTAGTTGAGCCGCTCTGTCTGGTCTCAGTGGGAGAAGAAGAGTTTAGTCCTGAGGAGACTAGTCGTGCCAGGGTAGATTGGTGCCTGTGGGGTTGGGGAGAACAGGGGTAGGAGGGTGGAACTGGGAGGAAAGAAAGAGGGGACTGCAATCTAGATGAAAAGTGACTAATTAATTAATGAGGAAAAGGAATAACAAAAACACACTTTCCTACTTGTATTTTTTTCCTCTTGTAATTATTTGCATGGAGGACCTGGGACTGTGATGGCACCATGTCCCCTCGAGTCATTGATCTCAACCAATTTAAACTACCAATTTAAATTTAAATCCATTTTAGGATTAGTCACAGCTTGAATAGCCCTTTAAGGAAGTGGCGACTGAAGGTTACTTAGCTAAGATAAGCCAGGCAAAGGTGTTAGAAAGACCGAAGCCCAGAGGCAGTGAGGACGGACTCCACATACATCTCCACGTCCATCCAGTGTATTCTTGGAGCTCATTAGTTGTGTTTCCCCTGAAGTACGCCATAATGTTTCATCATTTAAAGTCAAGCTCATTTCAAACTACAAGCTTACTCTAAGGATTACCTTGATATATTGGGTGGGTCTGGGTCGCAACTGTAGCTTTTATTGTAACATAAGGGTTATAAAAGCTGCTGAACATGCCTGACAGAACTGCTTGGTTCTGTTTAATTTTTTTTTAGTCTCAATGCAAAAAAAAAATAAATCACTATATGCAAATAAAAGGTTATTTATGCTAAAGTAATATGAGAACAAACTAGACTCTTTATATTAAAAATAAATCTTGGTTGGGGATTTAGCTCAGTGGTAGAGCACTTGCCTAGCAAGCACAAGGCCCTGGGTTCGGTCCCCAGTTCCGAAAAAAAAAAAAATCAAAAAAAAAAAAAATCTTGTATCTTTTTCATACAGTATATTCTGTCGATAGTATTTTTATCCAATTAAATAATGAAGTGATAATTTTAGACATGGTAAGAATATTTAGTTTGGTAACTTGAAATGCATTAAAATAATAGGATTTATATAAAGACTTTTGATTATGGTCATATCTGTAAATAATAAATACCATCAGGACAAGAAATTCTAACTTACTTAGAAAAAAACATTTTTAAGCTCCTAGCTATTTACTTGCCTAGTATTTTTATATCTTGTGAATTTTTAAGTTATTTTTGTACCTTTACAATTTGTGAGTCTGCACATGTGTGTGCGTGTGTGTTAGTGTGTGCTATGAGTGCATGTGCTGGTCGAGGCTAGAAGAGGGATCTGGGTCCCGTGGAGCTGGAATTACAGGCAGTTGTGAGCCATCTGATGCAGACGGCGAGAATTGAGCCTGCGACCTGTGCAAGAGCAGTGTATGCTGGTAAAGTCGAGCATTCTTTCTGGCCCCTGTGGCTTGTTTTTAACTTCCTACTTCACAGACCGGTTCTGCTTCTGGGCTTTGTGATTTGCAGGCTTCCTTCCCTGGACGCAGATGTGTAAGGACTCTGTGTCTACTGAGGAGAGAAGTGCTGCTCTCTGACCTCAGCAGGAAGCTGGCAAAGTTTGAAACCATGGAGCTGTTCTCCAGTAGTCCACCCCAGCCCTTTTTGTCATCTGCATACATATCAAGGTGTTGGTAATGTCTGTCAGTCATGAAATATTCAGGAAGAAAGAGTTTTTAGGACTGAGAACCATTTGCACATCCCTCCTTGAGTGTTTATGAGGAATGAAGAAGATTCTTGGTAAACACGTTGTGCTTGCTGTGTCCGGCTGGGACTGCTGCGGGTCACCCTTCGTCCCCTACTCATCCCACAGGTGCCCCCCTGAGGAGTGGGGCTTTAACCCACGGCCAGTACACTGGTATTGCTCACGAATCCTAATTTTGATTATTCCATTATATCACAGAAATGAAACTGATTCTCTTTCAGTTGCCCTGTGTTTAAATCCTCTTTCCTAAGTCACCGTACCTCTAGCTCCTAGAGTTGCCTCCTTGGGTAACTAGTACAATCCCATCATTCACCGCCTGAGAGCCCCACTCTTCCTGACACACAGCTGTAGGGTAATTTGGGTTCTTGGGATCTGACAGCTTTTCACTCTCTGATTTTCTTTCCCTACTGCTCTGTATACTCCTCTTTACCCACTCGTCTTTGCACTTGGCCTATGTCTCCCACCGACTATTTCCCTGTTCCTAAACCCTCGCCTTCATACCTTGTCCTGAAGCTGAGAGATCCCCCCCCCCTTTTTTTTTCTTGCAAAAGTCTGCTCACATCTTATTCTTCTGCAAGGACTTCTCTGAATCAGGAAGCTACTGACTTTAAACAAAACTCATCCCTCTTTCACCATCCCAGAGATTCATGTTCTTCTGACCTTATGCCATCAAACAGATAGCTGATATACCTAGGTCACTGTCTTACTTGGGGTTACTACTGATGTGATGAAACATCATGACCAAGAGTAACTTGGAGAAGAAAGAATTCCTCCCCAAGTTTATAGTTCTATATAACAGTTCATCATCAAAAACAGTGAGGGCAGGAACTCAAGTAGCTGATGCAGAGGCCATGGAGGGCTGCTGTTCACTGGCTTGCTCCATGTGGCTTGCTCAGCACAATTTCTTATAGAACCTGGGACCACCAGCCCAAGGATGGCCCTACCCATAATGGGCTGGGTTTTCAAGACCCATCAAGAAAATGCCGTGTGGCGTGTGCACAGCCTAATCTTATGGAGCATTTCTCAACCTAAGTTCCCTTTTCTCAGATGACTTTAGCTTGTGTCAGGTCGACATGAAACTAGCCAGTGCAGTCACAGACCTCTTGAGGCCAAGTACTTCTTTCATTCCACCCTGATGCCAAGCACATTTGTTAATCTACATGTTTGTTGAGTGACTAAATGAAAAGTTTTTGACACAAATGAGTACAGTGAAAGAAAAAAACCTGTTGAAAAGTCTTGAGCTTGAAAGGTAAAGCAGCAGGAAGAGGCTTGCGAGCATGTACAAGGCTCTGAGCAATGGAGAGGGAACTGAAACAGAGATAAAGCAGTGCTGTCAGGGAGCAGGTTCACTGCACACATCCAGCCATGCCTCCTTGCCTTCCCCAGTCCCCACTGCACACTGACTATGAACTAGGCATCAGGTACATGACCATGACAGGGTATGGGAATGACAATGGGGCTCCAACCGAGACTAGTCTACTCTCACACACGGCTGCTGAGTAAATGTGAAGGCAAGGTGCAGGGAGGGAATCTATAGAAGGTGAGAGGGAACATTCACTTGGCTGGGAATGGATATTAAGCCATGCTCTGATGACAAGAATTCAATCGAAAAGGAAAATAAAATAGGTTCCGAGGAGAAGGACAGACAGTTGCAAAGCAGAGCACAGAGCAAGGTGAGGCGGGGCAAACAGCTAGGTGACTTGTGGAAGAGCACTGAATTCAGGAGCAAGTGAAATGTGGGCAGTGTTTCTCCAGGACAGACTAGAGCACATGCAGGCCCCATGAGATGGGAGATGAGCTAGGTAAGTGTTCCCCTTGCTGTTAAAGGCAAGGAGCCATCACTTGCCTCCCAAACACTGCAGCAATCTCCATTTGACTTTTGTGTTCTTTTTAATTCAGATATAACTGAGCAGTGCATTTGGAAACTACGAGACTTACTAAGTCTCTGTGGCCTTGGGAGCTAAGAGTCTCCAACACTGTGAGAACAGGTTGCTTGTTATCCACTGTGTGGGATGTCACTGAGTAGAGGAGTGCTGGGAACTGGCTTACTATTCAACAGAGCTGGCAAACACCCAAAGATGGCTGATGCCTCTAAGTGGGAAAGACAAAGTTTAATGACAATTGCTAACTCTTACTTTCTTTCATCCCTCTCCTCTCTTCCCCTCCTCTCCTCACCTCTCTCCCTACCCCTCTTCTCTATTCTCTTCCCCTTCCCTTCTTCCTTCTCTCTTTCCTCCTCCCCCTCCCTCCCTTCCTCCCCTCTCCAAGATTCTAGTATTTTTATTGATTTAACACTAAGTTCTATAGTTAGAAACAGGTTCACTCAATGAAGAATTGTACCATACTCTACACTAAATCAAACCAGGTCTCGAATAGGCAGGTCTGCTTTCTGTTTAATGGCCTCTGTAACTCATCACATCACTGAATTCCTCCTGCAATGTACCCGCTCTGACTGTGGTGTTCTATTTTGATTCATGTATCAAAACAGAGCACATATTCCTGCTGTTTTGATGAACACCTACTCATCTTTCAGTGTCCAGCTCAAAGACTGCCTGTTTTGAGGAGATCTGCCCAACTCCCACAGCCAGAGCTAATTACCTCAGCGTCTCCATAGCAATGCACTGCTATCCTTATTATAGCACTCTGCATGGTGGTTAAGATGGCTGTTTATGTTTTCCTGGTTAGGCAGTAAGGAGAAAGGACTCATATTCACTCATATAGCCGAAAGGAGGCCTGGTAATCACAACAGGCACTCGGCAAATGACTGCAGATGAATGCAGGACTGAAGAAGACAGAAGAGACACGTGCCAGAGCTGCCCTGCTTCTAGAACACTGCACCTTTTGCCACAAACCATCATTTTCTCTATCATTTCCCTAGCAACACTGCTGGCTAGGGAGAAACATGAGCTTTCTCCAGTTTACCAAGAACAGACTAGTTTCTGGGTAGATGAAACTTCTATTCCATTGTGCTTTCTGCTTGTAAAATGTAGGCTAAGGGCAGTCTTCTACCAACTACAGAATCATTATAGACACGGACACTATGAAATTCTAAGTTCTTTTTTGTTTTCTTTTGTTTTTGCCCTTTTTGAGACAGGGTTTGTGTAGTCCTCACTGTTCTGGAACACACTCTTTAAACCAGGCTGGCCTCAAACTCAGAGAGATCCACCTGCCTCTGCCTCCTGAGTACTGGGATTAAAGGTGGGTGGCACCACCAGGAGACAGTCTACGTTTTATTGCTTGGCTTTTTTTGCATTTCTTTGGCTAAGTAAAACTATTTGCAAAATTGCAAGCTTAATAATCCCATAGCCTATTCTCAGTTCAGCAAAGAGGACTCCCACTTTATGGTTCAATATAATCGTTTATTTTTACAGATGGTGTATGTGTGTGTGTCTGTGTGAGTGTGCATGTGGGTGCCTGTGCCTCTGAGTGGGTGTGGCTACCCTCTCCTTCATGCTCTGTCCATTTCTTTTGAAGCAAGGTCTCTCCCTGAACACGGGCTCAATATTCCTCAGTTTGGCTGGAAACCAGAAAGCCCAAGCAATGTACTCCAGCTTCTGCCCAAGTCAAAGCTGGGGTTATAGGTACGTGTGGGATGCCTGGCTTGTTCCACGGGTGGCTGAACTCATGGCTGCATACCAAGTGCTCTTAACTCCGAAGCCACCTGCCCAGTCCTCATGAGGTATGATTAAACTCAACTTTGTAATAGTACAGCAATAGGTAGGTTTAGAAACTGAAGCTCACAACTGAGTTGAGAACAGGGCAGAGCTCCTTTTTACTGTGTGGTGGATGCTCGGGAACACAGCCCTTCCTTCTGTGACGCCCTCTTCTTTGATCTATCCAATGTCTTACAAGTGAACAATGTCCCTTTAAATATTTTTGTATGTTGACTTTAAAGCTTCCTATGAGTTATTTAATGACTTGGCAGGAGTTGGGGACAGCTATTGATCATGTTTGAGGTATGAGAGAGTTAGATGGCTCGGTGGGCAAAGGCACCCCCTGAGCAAGTCTGCTGACTGTGATCAATCTCTGGAACCATAGAAAGGTGACAGGAGAGAATCAACTTCATAAAGTAATCCTCTGACCTGACACATAGTCCATGTCAAGTGTATTCACTCTCTGTCCTCCAACATTATTAATAAAAAATACAATATTATCTATTGTTGTCATGTGGGTAACATAAACTATGGTGTTTCCAAGGAATAGGGATGCTTCAAAGCAACGCTCTCATTCCTTATATGACAATAATGTGTAATCGAGGATGTAAGTGAATGGGACTGAAGTGCAGCCTTCATGTCCTTAAGTTTTTAGGGCACAGACAGGGAATAACCAATACTTGAGTTCAGCTACCCACATCCTAATGACGTTTGTGAGACAGCTTTCTAGACATTGGGCTAAATCTATTAAAGCTCACTAGAGTCTAGTATTTAGTAGGCTGGTAACATACGGCAGTGAAGGAATTAAATGGTAGCACTCTTACATAGTTCTTAAATGGTTACGTGGCAGTCATGAAAATTATTGGTCACTTGACTATTTTTTTCCTAAAAAAGAGCCTGGGCAGTGATTAAGAACGTCTGCTGCTTTGCAGAGGACAGGGCTCAATTTCCAACACCCACATGGTGGCTCACAGCCATCCATAGCTCTAGTTCTGGATGACCCAATGTCGTCTTCTGACCTCCATGGGTTCTAAGCATGCACACGGTGCACAGACATAAATGCAAGCAAAATACAAACAATGAATAAAATGAAAAAAAATCTAATAATAATTTAAAAGTATTCTATTTGAACACTGATAAAATAGACATTTCCATGATATAAGTACGAGAATCTCTAATGCATTTTTGATTAAATGCTAGGAACAGGATTTTCTTTTCCCACTTAAAGAATTACCCAAAACAATTATATCAGTTTCATATTATATATAATTGGAAAATGAAGGCAATCTCTATCTGCTTAAATAATGACACAGATTTTAAACCATTTCATGCATTAAATTACCATGTTCCAGTCTTTCTCAACCTTTCTGAATATGGATTCCATTTTCCACACACCGTTCTCCCATCCAGAAATGTTTGCATTGTTGTCTGAGACACGGATGTAACGATCTCTCACAATATCATAACGGAGGTGGAATTGCTTAGAAATCTTTTCATTTTCAGAAGGGATGAACAGAATCTCCTTTCTCTTAAAAAAAGGCAGAAATTCAATATTCAACATTGCGGAGACATGAAAACAAAGAGATGCTATGTGCAGTATACTAAACTATAAAAATGATATAAACTTACATTGCACACAAGTCAAATACTGATAGCACACAAGGTACTGCTAGAAAGGAAGTGTGACTTAAGGATTACTTTTCAGCATCTACTGTGGTGATTTAAGTAAGAAATGGCTTCCACAGACTCATATGTTTGAATACTTGGTCTTGTTTAGTGACACTACTAGGGAAGTATTACCCTTGTTAGAGGAGGTGTGTCATGGGGAAAGGGTTTGAGTCTTCAAAAGTCCCCTGGGGTCCTCAGAGAGCTGTTTCCTGTTTATGAATCAAGATGTGAGCTCTCAGTTGCAGTTTCAGTGCCACACCTACCTGCCTGCCTGCCTGCTGCCATGTCCCCACCTTCATGGTGGTGGACTCCTTTTCCTTGGAACTAAAAGTCCAAATAACCCCCGCCCATCTTCTATAAATCACCTTGGTCATGATGGTTTGTCACAGTGATAGAAAACCCATCTATCTACATAAACTTATTCAGCTTTCCCTCATTTCTACTCTTTCCACCTCTGTCTGTGACTTAACACTAAAGGTCACTACCACCTTTACACTCTCCACTTCTCTGTCTGTGCTCCACACAGACGAAAGTGATCTCAGGGTGAAGAGCTTGATAACTGAATTGTCTCCAGACATTGCCAAGGCCCACCAGAAGGCAAACCATCCACTGTGGAGAGTAAGCAATCTTTGTACTCTCAAAGAACTCTCCAGAGCAGTAAGGTACAAACAAAAATATCTAACACAAGTGTGTGCATGTGCGCATGCATGTGTGTAATGTTTAAAATAGTATCACTAAGTAGGTGTGGTGGAGCAAAAACAGTTGCAGTCAGTACTGCGAAGGCTAATGTAGGAGAATAGCAAGTTTGACATCAACCTGAACTACACTGAAAGACCTTATCTTTAAAAAAACAGCAAAACCCCTATCAGTCCACATGTAAAAGAGAATATAACTCTCTAGCAGAACTTGTCTATGAACTGTCAAAGGTGAATATAAGCAAGTTATTGTTTTTATTTTTTAGAATCTGATTTTAGTAAGTTCTATTTTAGATTTCTTAATTCTCTTCCTATCTTCTTCCTTTCTCCCTCCTTCCTCCTTTCCTTTTGTGGCACTAGGGACCCTGCACCTTGAGAATATAAGCATGCATTTCTACAGCGAAACATCCTCTTCTCTGTTTTATCAACGATATTTCAGAATGCTGACACAAACCACAGAAAAGTGCTTGGAATGATTACCTATTGTCTTACAAAGGATAACTAATTGTCAAAATGAAAAAAAGCATACTACTGAATATAGCATGTATGCAAAGAAGCGAAGTAACACGAAACAAGATTAATATCTCATTAAAAAAATAGAGACCATGCTGGTTTCAAACTTGAGATCCTCCTGTCTCAGTCTGCCTAGAGCTGGAACTACAGGCACGTGCCATTCCCCTCTTAGCCTTCATAAAATGAAGTTAAGATAAAACTTTCTTTTCTGGAAACAATATCAGCAATGTTTTTTTCTTGCTCCAAATGACTGTGAGATTAAGATGCAACTATTTTTTAGGGTTAGCATTCCTTTATACTCACTTTTAGAACATCCATTTGTAAAGCATGAGTAGGTGGTTTCTTTTTAAATCTATGGCACTGAGATGGTCTCCAGAAACTGAGAAATTCTCAAAGTTTTCAAAAGGGGAAAATAAACTCATTCCATGACCCAGTTTGTAATTTTAAAGTTTAATCAGTGTACACCCATGTAAGAGGAAGCACACTCACTCCAAAGAAAAGGAACTGAAGACCTAAATAATGTCCACACTTTGAGCTGAGCACAGCTGTGAGTTAAATGAGCTCTCTCTAATGACTAAATCTAGATTCAGACTCCTAACTTGCACTGTGTCAGCAGTGATTGGAATTCTTTGTTGAACTTGGCTGTTAAAATTCTACAGCTAGAGCAACATTACTAACAGCCTGTCACAGATGATGAGATAAGATAAAAAGCAAACAGAATTTCCAGGGACTTTGGGACATGAAAAACGAACAACAATGGCACACTTGGATAAAGGTGACCTAGTTTACACTGTTCAGAGTAGTTGTCTGGTAATAATATGTGATGGGTCATTTTCCTCTCAAGTACTTTTCATTAGGTAACCTCCTAGGCTCTATGTCTGCTGAATAATGCAGCAGTGCTTCTCAAAGCTCCCTAGGTAAGAGATGATCTGGTGCCCTTGTCTCCCTGCACACAGACTTCCACCCGGTCCCTAGCTGTGGAGTTAAGCTGTACAGAGCAGTTCTAGTGTAAGCCATTCAATTTCTACAGACTAAATGCAGGAGAACAACCCCTAACTCAGTACCGAGGCCTGAACATCAGTGCTTTCCTGCTGAGCTTCTCTCTACACTTTTCCCTTTTCCCTTTGATGAAAGTCTCACTAATGGCCACACTGAATTTGTAACTTTCTTGCTTCAGCCTCCCTAACATCTAGTGATACAGGTGGGTGCCAAGAGAAACAGTTACATAATAATTCTTACAGACTAAATAAAAAAGATTTTGAAGGATTTAACCACTAAAGCAACCGATTATTAGAAATGTGTCTAGTTTTACTTTTAGATTTAAATTGTGTTGCATATTGTAAATCTAGCCCTGTATCCTCCTCATGAAGGCTCCCAGGACTTTCGTCCCCAGGACTTCAGTGCCAGAGTCTAAGCTTGCTTGGCAGGAACACATACCTCCAGGCACGTCTCACCTCGGGCCACTCTCCAAGCCAATGACCCAGATACCCTTCCACCAAGTTCTCCAGGTCGGGGGGTTTTGGGAGATATAAATTCAACAAGCTCCACAATTATCCTCTGGAGAAGTTCTTTTCTTCTGCTTTCTGATAATAATAGCTGTCTCTGTAATTAATGTTTAAAATCAGAGTTTATGAGAATACAGAAGTCTACCTCTAAGCAAAATAAAAACTAAAGAGGTCTTGAGAGAAGTAATAAAGTTTATTTCCATGCTACTTAGACAATTTGAAACTATGGAAAACTTAATTTTATATATTTTATTTTACTAAATCATTTAGCATCTATTTTAAACTCTCATGACCTGGATTACCACAGCTTTCAAATGGGAGATTGCACCTTCTGCTCTGCTTGTGACAGACTAGCTTGTGCTGTGCCAATAGGCCTAGCTAAGAAAAGCCATGAGACATGTGCACATGTGCACACACACATACAGGAAGAGGGGCTGAGAGAGACTGACTGGGTGCATAAAATAGGAAGCTACAGAGGAAACACAGTGTGAGAAGCTTCCAGGGGAAAATGGACCAGTGTGAAGGAGCATACAGTACCCCTTCCCTTCCCAGGGACTTGCCTGTCATTAAGCAGTATGAGGAGAGGCTGAGCAACAGGAAAGAGCTATGGCTAAAGCTCTGAGAAGCAACACAGAAGTGCTAGCAGAGTGGACAGCAGCAAATCAAATCAAACACAAAATCTCCAGCCAGGCTCTCCCGATTTCCAGGCCAGGGTTCTAATAATCTCCTCATGGGCCTGAAAGACGACCTCAAACTAGACTGAGATGTTTCCACACGTCTCAGTTAAGAGTCAGGTTTAGGTAGACTAAGATGTCTCCACACCACCTCATGTGTCAGTTAAGAGTCAGGTTTATATACACAAACTACCAGCAAAGGTTATAAAAGACCCTTCCATCTCAGACCCCTTCTTTTCTCCCTCAGTGTCAGTATAACCATTCCACTTACGTTAGAAAATCTCACACATGAGCATGTGGATACATTACATATACATATGTTCACAAGTCCAAGTACATCAGTATACTCAAGATACAGTTTGAAAATTAGGATACTTTTCAGTTCTTCAGATGGGGTCTCACAACGTAGTCCAGGTTAGCCTGAAATTCACTATCCTCCTGCTTCAGGGTCTCCATGGCTAAGACTGCTAGGATACAAACACTCACTAACATGCCCAGCAAAGACATTGTGTGCATGCTGTGGGCATGCACATGTGCCTGTCCTGTGTTCCAGAGTGGAAGTCAGAGGTTAACTCAGGCATTTTCCTCTATCTTTCTCCATGTTACTTTTGAGAGAGGATCTCTAATTAACCCACATCTCACCATCTTACTAGTGGCTGGAAAGCTCCTGGTATCTATCTGTGCAACTGATCAGTGCTGGGGTTACAGTGAAAGCTACCACATTTATAGTACATGGATTCTGGGCATCCTCATGCTTATGCAGCAAGCATTTTATCTTCTTATGCAAACACTACAAACAATGAAATGTTGTTTTACTGAATTCTGAGAGGAAAATGTGACATTTAACATAAAACGTTCTATAATACTTAAATGAACTATGCAAAAATTTCCATGAATAAAAAAACACTGGCTTATTAAAATACTCTTGCTAGAAAGGTGTTAGTACTTTAGGAACTTCAATGGTGGCCAAGTATATAGCTCCCTTGGTAAACTGTTTGCGTAGGATTCCTGTGGCCCTGGGTTCTATCCTCTGCACTGCATAAACCTGGGTGTGTCAACTCGAAGAGAGTAAGAGACTGCAGAGTTCTCAGCACTCAGTGGACACCTGCATCACACCTCTCCCTTCAAGGTTTGGGCTTCACTGAAGAAGAGGGGGCAGAAAGTTCATTAAGTTGTGGCTGACTGACTCTAATCAGTGAGCTTTCCAGACACAGCAGGGAAGCTGCACATGTACACCTCACAGTAGTTATGACAGCATGTATAAGACCTGTGTATACATTCAAGTCTGACAAAGTCCCAGCATGGAAGCAGGGAGGTGGAAATGAAGGCCCACCATCAGGTAGGAAGCTATTGGCAATGAATAATTGTTGGGATGAAGAAAGTTAGTTTTCCTGAAGGGTGTGATACCCACTGTATATCAAGCTACAGACCAGGCCTTACACCCAAGAGTATTTGGACAGCATACATAAAACCCCCAAACCCCAAAAGATGACATGATGTGGGTGGGTGGGTGGGCAGTAGGGAGGGAAGGTGGGGCTAGGGATAGTTGTGGGGTGGTATATATCGAAATGCACTGTCTGCAATTCTCAAAGAATAAAGATAATTTTTTAAAACTAGGCATGCTTTTGCACATATTATCCTAGCACTTGAGGTCAAGGATACATGAGATCTTCTTCAATAAGTAAATAAAAAGTTAAAACTGGCTATTCCTGATATGTAAGATTTCAAATGTCCTCTTCAAAATGACAGCCACCACATACCTGCTTATTAAGCCCATTGATAGTTTCTCGAAGTAACTCTTCTTTGACCTTGGTTCTCCTGGACATCACCTCTTCATGTTTACAAGAGTATCTCCAGGTGACGTCAACCACCTAGAATCAGTAATGGAACACAACTATTTAACAAAAGCACACTGTTCCTTTAATTCTGTTTTATAACAGCCACAATGCAAGGAACTCTTACATGTAACTCAGAAAAATAACCTTTGCTAGAATTTAAAACCAGAGTTGGGGGTACTGCTCAATTTTAAAAGCAAGAAAGAAAGAAGAAATGCTAAGCATGACAGACTACAACCACAATCCAGGACTAAGGAGGCTGAGGCTTATCTGTGAGTTCAAGGGCAACCTCAGCTGCCACAGTAAAGCAAAATGCAAGTGAAAGACACTGAAAAGAATAAAGATATTGAAAAGAATACACCTTTTCTTCAACAAAATAGTGATAAATAAAAAATAGTTTTCCGAATGTTAGATTTTCATAGTTTAAAGCTGCAGAACAAACAAAGAAAGCTACCCTTGTTACTGTACTATTATAGAACTGACTTCTAACAGAGAGGATAAGTAAAGGGAAAATTCCAGTGTCCTCAGCCATCTACACCAGGGCAGTTCATTAATATAGATGCTCAAAATAAGTTACAACTAACTAAAATATAAAAAGCTCTAAAAAGAAAACAGGAGAAAATCATTGTCATGAAGCAGGCAAAACTTTCTTCGATAGAACATGAAAAGGAAAAATCTTTACAAGAACATTCTAAACTTGACTGCTGATTTCTTCTCTTTTACCATTTAGAACACACGAGGCAAATATTAACAACACAGAATTCTAAAAAACAACTTACATAAGGACATAAAAAGAAACCTCAAAACTCAGAAGGGACACGGGTTTGGAAAGTGAAACCATCACATGCTCCGGGACACTGCTGTTGGGGAAGAACATTTGGAAAGCACAACTCTCTCTCACGGGCAGGGCTCAATTTAGAAAGTAAAGCTACATTAAATTTTGGCAAGGATATGGAGAAACTAGTAAGTCTCATATACTTCTGGTAAGAAAGTAAAATGGTGCCACTGCTTCGCAAAATAATTTGACAACATCCCAGCCACTCCACTCCTAGGCAAAGAGAAAAAGCAAGCATATACCTGAACATTTGCGGTAGCTTAATTCAACTTTAAAAACTAAACTCACCCAAATGTCCCCCACAGGTAAATGGATACAAACATCCCATGGATACCCACAGGGGAAACACTGATTCTAGTGACTTCATGATATTTACAAATGACAGATGAAACAGCACTGAAATACATGTGGCCACATGGCAAACACGCTTTGAAGGTCTGTATTCTCCGAGGTCCTACCTCGTCTTTAGAGAATGCTATGATATAGGAGAGCTTCTTTCCCCATCCTATTTCATAAAGAAGAGGTTTGTCGCAGACATCCTCACATGCATCACAATGCAGCCACCGCTGCTGAGATGGAGAATAGACTTCTGTCCAAACATGGTCTACGCAGGTGGGAGAAGAGAAAGAAAAGGGAAATAGAAGTTAAGTTTATAAAACAAGAGTGACTTCCAATAACTGTAAGTAATCCTCTAAGAATCACATAATAGACTAATTTATAATTTTTAAAATTTAGTTAATTAGCAAGAACATTTTGTGGCACACATAATTGTAGGGTATTTGTATTTAAAATGTAGTCAGTCTAAGTCTTAATTAAAAATGATGTGTGCTGTGACGCTAAGGCAGGCAAAGCTTTCAGAAGAGCATCTGAACCACCAGGCTGTGAAGGAATGGATGTGACTTCTGAAACAACAACCTTTCCGGACCCAGAAGGAGGCCTAACAGAGTATCTGGTTATTCACTGTCTATATTTAGTTTTGAAACTGAATCTTATCAGTAGGTGAATGTATACCCAGGTTGGTTTCAATCCTCCTGCCTTAACCCCTCTTGAGTGCTTGAGGCTCTGTATTTGATTCTGAGAGAAGACTGCTAGCTGAAGATTTCATCTAATTCTAAAACAACATGGAAATCAGTCTAGAGGTTCCTCAGAAAATTGGACATTCCACTACCTGAGGACCCGACTATACCTCTCCTGGGCATATACCCAAAAGATGCTCCAACATACAACAAAGACACATGCTCCACTATGTTCATAGCATATTTATAATACCCAGAAGCTGGAAATATCCCAGATTCCCTTCAACAGAGGAATGGATACAGAAAATGTGGTACATCTACACAATGGAATATTACTCAGCTATCAAAAGCAATGACTACATGAAATTCATAGGCAAATGGATGGAACTGGAAAATATCATCCTGAGTGAGGTAACCCAATCACAGAAAAATACACATGGTATGCACTCATTGATAAGTGGCTATTAGCCCAAATGCTCGAATTACCCTAGATGCATAGAACACATGAAACTCAAGAGGGATGACCAAAATGCGAATGCTCCCACTCCTTCTTAAAAGGGAAAAAAAATATCCATAGGAGGGGATATGGAAGCAAAGTTTAGAGCAGCGACTGAAGGAATGGCCATTCAGAGCCTGATCCACATGTGGCCCATATATATACAACCATCAAAACTAGATAAGATTGATGAAGCTAAAAAATGCATGCTGAAAGGGACTGGATATAGATCTCTCCTGAGAGACACATCCAGAGCATGTCCAATACAGAGGTCAATGCCAGCAGCAAACCACCGAACTGAGAATAGGACCCCGTTGGGGGAATTAGAGGAAGGATTGAAAGAGTTGAAGGAGCTTGCAACCCCATAAGAACAACAATGCCAACCAACCAGAGCTCCCAGGGACTAAACCATCACCCAAAGACTAGACATGGACTGACCCAGGGCTCCAACTGTATATGTAGCAAAGAATAGCCTTGTTGGGGCACCAGTGGAAGGGGAAGCCCTTGGTCCTGCCAAGGTTGGACCCCGAGTGCAGGGGAATGTTGGGGGGTGGCAGTAAGGAGGATGGATAGGGGGAATACCCATATGGGGGAGGGGAGGGGATGGGGTGGTTTATGGACAGGAAACCGGGAAAGGGAATAACATTTGAAATGTAAGTAAAGAAATAGATCTAATAAAAAAATAAAATAAAAAAATAAAAAAAAAGACAACAGTAGAAACAAAGAAAACCCTGGAACAGGGAAAGTGACCTTCAATATGGACCTGACATGAGTTGTTTCTAAATGAAGACCAAGTCCAACACCAAGGTTATCCTCCATGCCTGTAGAATGTAGTATAGGCTTACTACGTCACCTACAGCAATCCTTTAAACATGACAGAACAGCATGTTACTACACACATTTCCATACACACAGAACAGGGCCACTGCTAATGTCACCAATAGGATAGAATCCAGGTACTGGGAATGGGGCAGCTGTGTTAAAAGTGTTACAGAGTCTCGAAAATGCCTGTTGAGGCTGGTACTGCTGTTACCTTACAGAAGGCTAACAGAAAACTCAGGGGATGTGAGAAAGAGAAGTTTACAAAGCCCACTTCTTCTCTAGTCTCTTTCTCTCTCCTACCCAGGCTGTACCTGTGTAATCCCACACATATCGAGCTTCAAACCCTAATGCACGGCAGCATAGCGTAAAACAATTGGCCCATTCACCACAGCGTCCACATCTTGTTTCCAAAAGTTTCTCTGGGTTGTTATATCTGGTTTTAAAAAAAACAACAAAGACAACAGCTGTGATTCATGATTAAAATCCAATTTTTAAGGAATTTACATCACTTGTACTCTAAAACACCAACCATAATTTTCATAATTTTTAGTTTCCTATTTTAAAATATTGATAAAAGTACATGGTCTATACAAGGCACTGTGCTAGTCTTTGTGAATCATGCTTAAAAGGTGGAACTGTCTTCAGTGAGTGTAGTTCAGTATATGCAGTCAGTTTTAGTCTTAATTAAAAATGGATGCTACCACTTCAAAGAGCTAAGTGCACTGATTAGCCTATCCATACTAACACAAGCAGAATCAGTAAAACAGCCATAACAGCTAAGACGTAGGAGAATGGCTGGAGGGAAGAATTTTCATCTTGACTGGTTTCTAAAAATATTTAGATGGGCAGGTTTTCTAAAACTGTGATTAAGATCTTCAATGGTTCTCTTGCAAGTAAATAAGCTTACTGTGTAATTATCTTTAGAAATTTCTCAACGGATTTTTAGCTTGGGACAGGGGTAGGGGCAGGGGCAGGGGCAGGGGGGCAGGGGCAGGGGCAGGGGGGCAGGGGCAGGGGCAGGGGCAGGGGCAGGGGGCAGGGGCAGGGGCAGGGGCAGGGGCAGGGGCAGGGATTCAGCTCAGTTGTAGGGTACTTGCCTATCATACGTGAACTCTTAGTTCAGTTCCTATCACCAGAAAAGATGTCATGGTATTGTGCAAGTATAATCCGGGGCTTCGGAGGGAGGAGACTGGGAATTCAGTCATTCAAGGCCAGCCTGTGCTACATGAGACACTGCCTCCAAACATGAAAACCAAAAGTAGGGCTGGGGGGAGTAGGGATGGAGAGACGGCTCGCTCAGTGCTTAGGAACACTTTCTGTTGAAAAATAAGGACCCGACTTTGGACCCAGTACTCATGTAAAAAGCTGGGTGTGACCATGCATACTTGTAATCCCAAAGCTGTGGGTGAGGGAGACAGGATTTCTGGGGCTCGCTAGACACCTGTCTTCAGGGCCTAAGGTTGAAGTGGTTGAACAAGACTTCATTCTTCCTGGCTGTAAACACAGCTGGACTTCTCACTCTGCTTATGAGATTGTAACTTAGTATAAATTCCAGTTTTCTTCTTAATAATGATTTTGATTAATTTTCTGGACACACTTAAAAATGCTTGCTAAAATTTATGAGCAAGACATCTGAAGTATTCTCTCAAAAGTCATTTCAGTTACTAATGTACCACAAGAATAGAGAGCACTGAGATTTTCACTCTGCACTGAGAAGGGCTGGTGTGTCTTGTGCTCCAGCTGGACAGAAAGGCTAGCCCCAGACCTGGAAGGAAAAGGAAGTCGTGCCCTGAATGAACTGGCTCTGTAATGAGATGTCTGCTAAGCAGATGCTTTGCTTAAGATAAATGAATTTAGGGGTTGGGGATTTGGCTCAGTGGTAGAGCGCTTGCCTAGCAAGTGCAAGGCCCTGGGTTCGGTCCCCAGCTCCGAAAAAAAGAAAAGGAAAAAAAAAAGATAAATGAATTTAGCACTGTAACTGAAAAGAGAGGTAAGGTTACATTATGGCATAGCAATGAACCAGAGCCAAGTCAAACGGACTGGAGCAAGAGTGATCCTCAGTGGTGAAGCACTGCATCAGCAACACTAGGCCCGAGGTCTAGCTCTGGTACTAGAAAAACATAACAAAACAGCCCCAAAAGTGAGTTTATTCCCAACTTTGTACAAACAACTACTAAAAGCAGAAAAATGATTAGAAAACAGACTTTGCATAAATACCATAAACACTCCATACTATATTGTTAGTTTAATTCTGCTGCCCAGGGAAGAGCAAACAGAAAGCCTAAGAGAGATTTAACTAGGTGAGTATGTAAGTGGATGCTGAAGAAAAGCAAAGCTCATCTTATACAAGCATCGGGTACTATAATGTTCTTTCATGTATAATGTAGGGCTGGTTCCACATTAGGACAAGCTGAGTGCTAAACTCCAACAGAACAGGCTTTTCAAACGTGCGCCATTTGCAATAAATGTTTCTATTGTGCAATAAAACTAAACTTCCTAACTATGCTTATAAGCTAAAGGCTGAAAACAGTAAATTGAAAATTTTTAATTTCCCAAGTTTAAAATATTCAGGTTTAGTGGTACACATGTGTAATCTTGATATGTAGGAGGATAACTGAGCTACACAGCAGGACTCAGTCTCAAAAAACGAAACCAATCAACCAAACAAGAAAAATGCAGAGACTGAGATGGATATGAAAGGCTGGGACAGAGGCAGTCCTGGTTAAAACAACTTCTGCCCTTATAGTTACTTTTACCCCTGAATCTTACGATTAAAGACAGCACTATTTTACTTTTATAACGGTGTCACTATCACCAATACTGTCACTGTAGACCACAGCACTTTCATACTTTAAAATGCTATGAATATATGAAGAAATGTATGCCTTAGAATAGGAGTCAACAAACTGCAAAAGGAGACAGTGAGGACTGGAGATCAGCTCAGTTGGTCAAGTGCCTGCTTCACATGCACAAAGCTAGAAGTTCAGTCCCCAGCACTGGATACACTGTGATACACGCATACAATCTTAGCACTCAGCAAGTGGAGGCAGAAAAATCAGAAGTTCCAGGACAGCCTGGGCTACACAAGACATAGATACATACACACGAGAGAGAGACAGAAAAGACAGAGAAAACCAGGCAGTAAATATTTTGATCTTTAGTCTTACAGTCATCAGTATTCAGCAACTCTTGCAGTCAGAAAACTGTCACAGGTCTAGTAAGTCAGTGGGTTGTGTCCTAAGAAAACCAGAGGATGTGGATGTGGCTGCTCTAGACTGCCACTCTCGTCTGTAGACCTCTGTCCTAAAGAAATATCAAGTCCAGTTAAAATGGAGAGTAAAAGTCTAATTTGATAATAAATCCCTGTTACCTTGGGAAGCGGTTGCTCAACTGGCAGGCATCACAGTAATGATCCTCCACATTCTTGGCGCCCCACTTCAGCTCATCGTCATTGGGTGGCAAGGCCTCATCTCTAGATCTAGTCTCTCCACCACATCTGCTGCACACAACGTTATTCACCCAGTGGAAAAACTCCTCTTTAAACCAGTGTAGGAGCTCCAGTAGAAGGAAGTCCTCATCACTTACTTTAGTACCTTGGAAGTTAGAAGAGAACCAGTTAAGGTTTAAAGCCCACAAAATCCAAAACATTCTATGCTCAGATTGGGAGCAGAAATATATGAAAGCGTAAGATGATAAAAGCTTTCACAAATATGCAAGGAGCGATGTCAGATGCTGTGAACGGTGCTAACACACACAGTAAGCTGTGTGACTGCAGTTAGAGCAGAAGGAATCCCTGTGGTCTCTGCTATGCAAATGAACAGAGTGACATGGTCTCAAGGAATGCGGGCAGGGGGTGGTCAACCTAGAATCAACCCATAAAACACAAGGGTGATAGAAAATACGATTTTGAAAAACACAGCTTAAGTGGTATTTTACCTGCTTGATGTGTGCAAGGTCCAGAGTTTTGTCACCAGCACTATGAAACAAAATATTAATTTTGGCCATATTAAATTTGCTGGGTATATACACAGGTAAATATGATAAGAGAATCATAGGTGGAAGTCTGAGTACCAGATACAATAAATATCATGCTGTTAGTTTTTAAAGATTTATTTTATGTGTAGGGGTGTCTTGCTATGTGTGTCCAGATATGCCTAGTACCCTTGGAGGGCAGAAACAGGATCAGATCCCATAGGAGTGGACTTACAGAAGGTTGTAAGCTTCTATCTGGGTACTAGGAATCGTGGCCTGGTCCTCTGTAAGAGCAGACAATGTTCTCTGCTATCTACTTTTGTTTTAAATCAGTGCTTCTACTGTGTAATAGAATTTATCCATGGATATGCATACCAAAAGACAGATACACAAGCATATCTAGAATGTACAAAACAGCCCCAGCGAGTATGCATGGCACAAAGGATTTTGCCCAATTTATCAATAAAACACCATCTCCTATCTATTTTAAAAATTACATTTACTCATGGATGTATGTGCATGCATGTGTGTGTATGCTCCTGTGTGTCACAGTACACTTGTATGAAGGGCAGCAGACAACTTGTGAGAATCCGTTCTCCTACTCTGTGGGTCCTCAGAAAATCCTCAGCTTATTAGGACGGGGACAAGTAGCTCACCTTGCTGAGTTATCTTGTCAGCCCCTCCTACCCCTTCCTGCACATGCACTTCACATCTAATTGCTTGGGGTAGGGTGGCTCTGCATGTGTATGAAGACAAGAGGACAGTTTCCAGAGTTAGTGCTTTCCTTCTATCATGTGGTCTCTGGGAACTGAACTCAAGTCATCAGGCTTGGAGGCAAACACCTTAACCCATAGGCCTATCCTACCAGCCCTCAGGCTCTACATTTAATGTTTTGTTATTAAAAGAAATAAAAATATCTATGAAGGAAAGACATAGTGTAATGTCAAAATCTAATACGTTTGATGGTAGTCACAGGTATTTGAAATAGTATTCAATAGGAATGCTGATATAATGGGATATCTTCAAAATTGTTTTTTAAGAAAGTCATTTAAGCTGTTTAGTAATAGGTTTTTGCAATGCACTTAAATTACTCTTTTAGAATCAAGGAGTAAATTTACATTAAGTTGTTTAAAAAATCTCAACTTGTCTAGACATGAAGTAATTAAAAGTGTATTCAAAAACAAAACATTAGAAACAAAACAAAACATGCTGTACTGAAAGGTCTTTCCGGACGCACTGAAAAGGCTCTGTTTGTTGCACTTGGCTGTCAATGCTGTCCCATTGCTTTCCTCATAAAGAAGAGCTAGGCCACTGACACCAATACTACAGCTAGCTTTTGTTGTAACAGAATATTGCATCTTTATATTTGCTTCAGTTTCATGAGTATGACTGGCATCACTGAAGTCTGCTTGTGTGAGTTAACTTTTGATAAACTATACTTTTAAATTTTAGTTCTAAGGATGAACCACAACCCAAACTAACTTTAACTTTTAAAAAATGTATATGTGTGTACTGTAAAACAAAACCAATGGTAAAATGAATTATGATATACATGCACATTCCTATGAATCTATTTACTCTAAGACTAATGCACATTGTGATAATGTGCATGTTTATTAAATAGCTTGGTTTTCTTAGTGCATGTATAAATGAACCTACCAATTTTTAATAATCAAATAACATATTACTATATGAAAAAAATCAATGAAACAAGAAAGTGTACTGAAAGACAAACTTCTTTATTCTTTTTGACACAGGTCTTCTGTATCAGTCAAAAGATAGTTTAAAAGTGAATAAATGGTATTTAATAAAGTTGGCACTGCATGTGATGATGCAGGCCTGTAATCTCAAGCACTCAGGAGACTGAGGTAAGAAGCAGTCCAGGTTAGCATAGATATACAGGAAAACAGCAGCTCAAAACCAAAACAAACACACTAAATAAAAAAAAAAAAAAACACCAAGACAAAACTGTCATGTTAAAGAAATTTTAAGATAATGGACCACCCGTTAGGTTGAGACAAGTAGTTACCTAGCTATTTGATACTGTTCATACATTTACTTCAGAAGTCTGTCTTTCTCTAGAGCACTACAACAGTTAAGAGTTAAAAGATACCATGTTTATAACTGGACCCCAGAAAGCCGTGTTAGTGTGTGCATGTGATGGGCATGTGTATGGATGTGCCATGGTACACAGCAGACAAGCTCTGGTGTTGATCCTTGCCTTCAACACTGGTTGAGTCAGCATCTCTTTCTGTCACTTGTAAATTCAGAATAACTGAGCTTCTGGTAGTCCACTGTCTCCATCCCCCATCTTCCTGTAGGAGTGCAGATTACAGATATATGCTCTACATCAGTCTTTTGTGTGAACTCTGGGAACTCAAATTCAGGAATTCATTCTTGTGTGGCAAGCACTTCCTTTAATCCTGAACCACTTCCCTAGCCTGGGAAGGTTTTCTTAAAAGCAAGATACAACCAGAAATATAAATTCAATAATGGAAAAATTATGTTATTTAAAACTTCTGAGTTTCAGAAGATACAAAGAACATTGAGGTAGGGAGTAGTAAAATTCTAATGTGTCTAGCAAAGCAAAGTATCAATCTGGAACACATAAAACTGTCCTATAAATCAGTGACACTACTAGCCACCCAATTAAAATTACATCAATATCAAGTCATTGGCAATGAACAGGAGTAATTTCGTGAGCCCCTCAGTGGGTGGCATTCAGCACACAGACAGTCATCCTAGGCCCTGCGCGGGGAAGTGTGGAGATTAAATGTGTGTGTAGTAGAGTGGCTACATATGTCTGTACTATAGCAGGCTACAGAGACCCAATAAGATGTCCCTGATATGAAAACGCAAACTAGGAAGGAACTGAATGTATGTGAGATGAAAAATTTTGTATAAACAAATTAAACTATTTTCTCCATAGATCTACTTGGTAAAACAAATTTTGAAGAACTGCACCATATGGAGAGACCAAGGATTGATTGACTAAGAGAGAATCTTAAGTTTTCCTCAATAATTTAATGTTTTCTAGTACAACAATCATGACATCGTCATATTCAATTGTCAGCATCTTCCTTAGCCTTGTTCCAGCAGGTAACAGTCCTCTCAGGGCTGAGGTACGGTATAGTCAATTTGTCTAGTTTGCTGAAGGCCCTGGGGTGCCAGCCTCAGTCTGCGGGGGGTGTGGGGTGGGGAGGGGGAGTCCTATGGAGATGGGAGTGTAGTTACTCAGAAATAGAATGGTAGTCAAAACACTTATACATCTCACACCTCAGAATAGGAAAAAAGAAAACGATACATGTTAGAAACTTAGTTTTACAGCAAGAAATGAAGAGCACAGGGAAAGAACAGATTAAGGTTAAAAAAGAACATTCCCTTTTCTATTCTTGATCTAAAATACAACAGCACTGCCGTGTTGCCTTGAGGACTCACAATCACAGTGCAGGACACTGAGATGACCGCCAGCCCCACCACTGTGGAGAGAAGAAAGGCAGCCTTCACAGGATGCCCGCCGTGTCCCCAAGTGACTAGGACTCGGAAGATATGAAATGCTATTATAAGGCATGGCGATCAGTTTCCTCAAGTATACAGCGCCCTAGAAAACATAGTGCCGAACAGTAAGATAACTGGGTAAAACTCAATCACGTAAAAAAGCAAAACCCTATAGCCACAAAATATTAACAACCAAAACCCTAAGACTATTAATGCTAACCAATGATTGTGAAGATGAAACCGATTTCTCTGGGCTGTTTAAATGTAATAACTCATTTGTTTTTTATTTATTTTATTTATTTTATTATTATTATTATTATTTTTTTTGGAGCTGAGGACTGAACCCAGGGCCTTGTGCTTGCTAGGCAAGCGCTCTACCACCGAGCTAAATCCCCAACCCCTCGTTTGTTTTTTAATTACTCTTATTTCAAAACAGAGGTAGAGGGGTTTGCTCAGTGTAAGTAGCAATCCCAGCTTATACAGAGCCAACTGTTGTGAAATTATTCTGTACCAATAAATGATATCTAATAACAATAGGATGAATAGCAGGGATGAATTCTGTGTCACTAAAGCTAGACGTAGTGGAGCATGCCTGTCCTCCTAGCACTTGAGATGCAGATGCAGTAAGATCACGAAGGCAGCACCAGCCCCAAGCTACACACAGACCCTGTTTTAAAAACTAAAGAGTGTGGGTGGAGCTCCACAGAGAACCACTTGTTTAACAGATACAAGACACTGGGTTCAATCTGTAGCACAGTAAAAAACAGTGCATTCAAATAATACTTGCTGTGTATTTCATAAAATTCTACCTTCCCCAAAAACATACATATACCAAAAATATATATAATAAAAATGCATATCCAGAATAAAAACACTTTTAAGAGAAATGTTAAATAGACATTTTTCAAGGATGATATACAAATGCCCATTGAAAGACGTTCGACATTATTGGAAAGGTAAATCACAACTGAGATGCTACGTCACCCTATCAACGTGGTTATTATATATAATGCATAATATAAAATATTTTATGTTTTATATAATTATATATAGCATTATAAATGTTTTATATATGAATATTAAGTATAAATATATAACACATATATGTACATGTAAATATATGTAGTGAGTAGCTGCTACTGGAGGTAAGAACTGAAATCCTGTGCACCACTGACTTGAGAAAGCAAAAAAAAAAATATAAAAAGGTACAACAACTGTGAAAAAATTTGGTAATTTCTCTAAAAAAAATTAAAATGAGCATATTAGCACTTTCAAGTTAAAATACCAAATAATTATAACTAGGCCTCCTAGGCCTCAAAATGGTATCTGTTCACCCATTTTCCCAGCAGCATAAGAGTTAAACATGAAAGCAACACAAGTGTCCACCAATGGGTGACCAGACGGGCAGGACATGGATGTACGCATAATGGGTCATCGTCTCTCTCCCACAGAAGACAGCTCTACAGCATGCTGTACCAGGAGCAAGCCTTGAAGACGCTACACTAAAGCAGGCGAGCCCAGCACAAAGCACTCGCATGCAGGAGAGCTGCCAGGCTTGGGGACAGTGACTGCCCGTAGCTGGGGGTCAAGAAGGGCAGGGCGTTAGCATTTAAGGGTAGATTTCCCACTCCACACACAAGAGGAGGGTGGTGATAAAGGCCATGCAGCAGCAGAAAAGGACTCAACAGCAATGAACTGTATGTCTAAAAGGCCAGGATAAGAACATTTCCACATTACCGTTACCACAGAATACTTTTTAAAAAAGCAAATATATGTCCATTATTGTTTATTTCTTACACATCCATATAGGTCTGGTTACTCATTTATAGTGTGCAACACATAACTAAAGGCACTACTATCTAGCAATGATGCATGATAAGCAGTAAATCATTATGGAAGCCACTACCTTTATCTAACTTTCTAGCTCTGAATAGTTTTTCTTGAGATTTTCTTTTGAGTTCATTGACTGGGATACAAGCCAAGGCTTTCTCCTGGAGGACAGGATTTTCATAGAGCTGCACGTGCTGAATGTTGGACTGAAGAACTTTAAAGATGGTTGAATCACCAACAACCTAGGGGAAAAAACTGAAGTCAGCTTTTTACAATACTATGGAAATAATACAATAATTCTGTGGTCTCTGATCTCAGAGAGACAATGTAAGTTCATCAAAAACAATTATATTTACCATACTAAGAAATGGGCCTGTCTATTTTCCACTGTGTACCTACTACTGAAGACATACATTTTCTGTTGAATTCCTAATCATGTGCTCTGAGCAGCGCATCTTGGAACGCATGGCATCACAAAGGAGACATGACTTTACCAGACTGAGAATGTCAGGATATACCTACAAGAAGAAAGGTGCACGCATGGACTAGAGGGGAAGCAAGGCAGCATGCCCACCTGCCAAAGTGTTGACAGAAAGTGAAAACTTTCCAAAATAATTGTAAGAAGCTGGAGGGTGGCCTAACAGGAAGGAAAGGGGATGGGCAGGAGGAACAGTGTTTCTTCTTACTCATCTCATCACCAAAGACGCTTGCCTGTCAACACTGCAGGCTTAGAGTCCCAAACAAAGGTTAGTCATCAAGTCTGCACCAGGTGCCTCTGTACAGATGCTGGAAGCAAAAGCAGCTGGCAGGCTCCTGGCTCTGCCAGGTATGGAGGAGTCTACCACTGACCACGAGAGATGAAAACTGTGTTAGAATTAGTATCAGGAAAGCAAACCCTACCGAAACAATGGAAAACATAGCTGAGATTGAAAAGAAGTACGATTCCAAGACTAGAGCACACATAATAAAGACATTCCTCCAGTGGGGTTATATCCTGGAAACCGTGTCACAAGTTGATAATATCTTGAGTGGAAAAGCATTTTGTCTCCCTGCTCCATTGGTGACATGGCACTGTGACCTCAGGAGCTGAGGCTGGTGGAGCTGCAGCTCACTGCCCCTGTCCATCATTGCTAGAGAGAGTGTCTGCCATGTATCGGAGTTCAGGAAGACACTGAACACCCATAATTTCCAGGATGGTTTCTCCTGGATGTGCACTGCCTTTCTTTCATACTACTGTAAAGTAGAAAATTCAAACCAAACATGTAAGTTGAACACCCTAAAGTGGGAACCATTAGTATTCAAAATGCTCTAGTACAGATCTTAGGAACAAAATTTTAAACACTGAAATAAAGAAGTCACTGGTATGACCAAACAGCAGAAAGACAAATCAGAAATCTAAGACATTTTCTAAGAGTAATGCATAAAAAGAACAGACACTCAAGATAAATCAGAAAGTTTCCAAATCTAGGAGGAATTCTTAAAAAAAAAATTACAAACAATGGAAAAAAGAAACATCTGAAAGTGGGCTGGGGGCTGGAGAGATGGCTCAGTGGTTAAGAGCACTGACTGCTCTTCCAGAGGTCCTGAGTTCAATTCCCAGCAACCTTAGGGTGGCTCACAACCATCTATGCTGAGATCTGATGCCTTCTTCTGGCCTGCAAGTGTCCGTGCAGATAGAGCACTCACACACATAAAAATAAGTAAGGAAATCTTTGGAAAAAAAGAAACATCTCAGAGAAATAACAGAAGCAAATTTCACATAGCTGAAGAGCTAGGATGAATAGGAAACTAACTAGACCAGAACATTGAATAGCAGTAGGTTAAAAATAAAACCCTAAAGGCCTTAAGTAGTAAGAAAACTTAAATGCATATGGGGAAGGGGTTGGAGTCTGACATCAAATATCTTATTGAAAGCACATGATTTGAAATCCTGATGAAAAATGACTAGGAACATAGAACTTATACCCAACTTAGCTAATTATGTAGAGGGGTAAGATAAATACACTTTATAAAGTATCATAAAAGAAACAATTAACAAGGGCAATCATAGTAAATGTGACTGGATTAGCAAACCATTACCAAATACAGTATGCCAGACATTGTATTAAGCACTGGGATATGTGTACAGGAAAGAAGTAATAGCTAAGCTCAGTGGCACAAGTTTGAATCCCAGCCATGGCAGAGGTTCAGGCCAGAGAACTGTTAGGTTCAAGGACAGGGTGGACAGCTAGGTGACACCATCTCAGCAGGTATAAAGTAAACAGAGGTGAGAACATAGGGTTCACTGGTACAGTACTTGCCTACCATGTATGAAGCCTAGGTGCATGTACAGACATACGCATGTACACACACTCATACACACAGGAAGATGAGAAAGAAGAAGAACATTAAATGAAAAAATGAAGGAACAAAAGAAAGAATAAGAATGAATTGCATATTCACAGATCCAGCACAATGAGTTAATATCTGTCTGTGAATGAATCAGACACTGGAAAAGTAATTAAGATTGAAACAAACACAGTCACTGCCCTCAAAGGCCAAGTAGCCTATGGTACACAGGAATCCAATGACGCTTACGTCCATAAATGTTTACTGATGCCCTATTTTCTAGGATACTAGGAATAAAGTGGTAAGTTAAGCAATTTACTCTTAAGTACCAAAGAAGGCTGGGGATGTAGTTCAGTTGACACAGTGCTTATCTAGCATGTGACCTAACCTAGAATCACTTTGTGGGAGTATCAATGAGGGCCATACACTGGGGTAGGTGGTCTGTGGCATGTGTGTGGGAGACTGTCTTGATAAGGTAAAATGATATCAGAAGATTCAGCCCACTGTGGGAAGCACCGAGCAGAAGGAAAATAGGAATGGTGGATGCATTTTCCCTGTGAGTAGCTAGATTAGCAGTTAGCCACTTACTAGCAGTTAGTCACTTACAGTAAGACATGACCAGCTGCACGCGACAGTGAGTGCTCAAGGGAAAACAGGCTGAGCTAAGCCCTTACAGCCAGGTGTGCTGCTACAGAGCCACAACACTAGACTTGGAGGGCGAGATAGGCAGCTCAGTTGATTACTCTTGGTTACTCAGTGAGTTCCAAAGCCAGCCTGGGGTATACAAAAGCCCGTCTAAAACAAAAACAATTGAAGAAATGTAGCAGAACAAAGACTCTAGATCTTACTTAGCATGGGCTGTAATAATATAACTAGGGAAAATAAGTTACAAGGGACCAAGCTGTCCAAGTGGCACCTAACGTGGACTAACTTCAGGACTGATGAATTTTACTGAATGGTTCAAAGAGAAGAAAATGCTAGAACTATCATCAGTCTTAGTCAAAACTTTAAATCAAGAAACTTATAATACTGGTTAATATTTAGATTAAAAGTGGCTCCCCCATGAGCTGCAGAAATACTCAGAGCAGAAGAATGACAGGAAGTAGAGGAGTGGCCTGCTCCCACCTGTGTCTATGATGTGTGGCAGGGTTACAGTTTCAGGTCCTCCTGGCTGAGCACATTTATAGGTATGGAGGTTTTTGGTTTTGGTTTTCAAGACAAGATTTCTCTTTGCAGCACTGGCTATACTAGAACATACTCTGTAGACCAGGTTCCCCTCAAACTCAGAGGTCTACCTGCTTCTGTCTCTTGAGTGCTGCTTTTACTAAACACCAACCCTAGCTTAAAAATATTACAAAGAACTATGAGTATTAAAGCTAATGCAAGTAGACAAGGCAAAAATGAGAGGGCATTCTATTCTAGCATGGATTCCTTCCCTGTACATAGTCACCAGCAAAATCTGCATCACAATGTAGTAACAACAACAAAAATCCATGAGATCTAACAACGTTATACCCCCAAATCCAAAATTATCAGTACTATGTAAACTGAAGATTTATGTGCATATTTAGAAACTAAGCAATTTATTACCAATTTTAGAATTAAATGAGTTTTTTTTTGCATTGTTGTATACTGTACACACTATTCATGAATAAAACAGAGTATGTGTTCCTAATGTCTTACTGGAGACACATAGTGAAAAGATGGAGACGTGTTTGAGAAATGGAGACAATGATGAGGATGGGAAACCAGCAGCAAGAAATGTAGGCCACTCGCATCCGAGGGAAGCTGCATACTGACGTGTGTTAAATCAGTTTATAAGAAAGGTTCTCAGACATTGGTCTGCTAGAAACACCAGTGCAGACCCAGGTCTGTGATGTCAGTGCAACCTGGAAGAGAACAGGCCTAGGGGAAGGTACAAACGCCACCAAGAAGTCCTCCAGAGAAAAGAGACCAGAGTGTCAGATGAGATGGGATCTCAGTTAACAGCTGTATTCAACAGTTGTGAACAATGCAAACACAGGTTCAGTTGTAAGAACTGAAGCAGTAGAAAAGTCAACAGGGAGAACATGCTGACTGACATAAACAGAAATTATTATAAAGCAAAATTTATATAAAACAAGGTCTCCATTTTTATTTGAAAGAATTCTTATTAAAACAATACATTTAAAGTGGTGCGTTTTTCTTAAATGCAGATTTTCATTTATTGAGAGGGTAAGAACTCATTTAGAGTATTTTTATTTTCAATTTACTCCTTTCTATCTGGAAATTACCTCATTCATTGTAGTTTTAATGGCACTCAAATGATCTTGAACAATAAAGTTTATTTTCTTGCCTTATTTCATTACATATTCATTGGCCCATAAAGGGGGGGCTTAAGCCATAAAAATAGAAGGCTGTTGATTGCAGGGCAATTATGGCAGCTGGGTTACCGTGTACTAATGCTACATAAGGCAGCAGTTAATTGCCTGACACAGGGAAACTTATTTGGAGTATAAGTGGAAGTTTAAAATGTGAAATCTTTTTGGGACCAAACGGCTTCTTCTTTGCTATTCATACTTCCAGTTATTTTGGTTCTGCTGTGAGATATTTAACTCCATATGAAAGTACAGCACTCAGGATTCTGTCAAGTCAGTGATGCTGAATGAGCACCGTCACTTCTCTAGCAAACAAGCAGCCACCTCCAGGGCCACCAGCTCTGTGCACCTTCCACACCATCCTTCGTACTGTGAGTTTTAGATGGGGAGCCTACTTTTCAGCATGAAAGTTCTGTTTAATAGTAAATTTTAAGTGAAAGTTTTAATCCCTTCTGGAATTCAATGAACATTTCTTACAAAAACTAAATTTTTCTATGTCTAAATTATATATTGTTGCAAAAAGAAACTGCATGAACAACTAAGAGGTGTAAATAGTAATATATCACCCATCATTTTACCACTTTCAGAAGATTATGGTTAAGATCTGTGTACATGCTTTTCCAGCCTTTACATTTCACACATGCTTGTGTTTTCAATAAGAAAAACTGAAATGCTACATACCAGGAATTAAGTGTTTAGCTTTGCCAGTCTTAGTTTACCTGTCTTCTCCACGTAATGCTGGTCTTGACCTCAAGCAGACGACAACTTATTGGTTGTTTTGGCAGGGTTTTATTTTGGAACTCACGATGCTCCTGGCTCAGGCTCCTCCTGATGCTAGAATTAATGTCCTGCCACCACATTCATCATCATCATCAATAAAAAAGATGTATTTTTCACTTGTGTGTGGGTGTGCGAGTGCATGGGTGTACACATGAGGAAGGTGCCTGTGGAGGTCAGAAGAGGTTACTGGATCCCATAGAGTTGGGGTTACTGATAGTTGTAGACCACCTGATATGATGGTAAGAACCTGTGCAAGAATAACACGTGCTCTGAACTACTGCAATCCTTCCTGTCCTAGTTTTGTCACTTTCAATAGGGACTAAACGTTCAAACATAGGAGGTATCGTAACTGAAGCATTCTCCTACTTCAGGATGTAAAGGTGTGTCTGACATCTAAGAGTGCCACAAAAGCAAGTTACTGAACATTAAAAGTCTTATACCCCCAAAGAGCTCTTCTCTTATTAAATAGATTCAAACTAGGAAGTTGCCTTATTGTTGGTTTATCAGACATATAAATTTAAAACTTAATGAGCTCAGAGAGTCTATGACTCAGTAGTACAGCATCTTTCTATCACCTGAGAACCCTTGGCTGCCAAGCCCAACACCGCAATAAGAATAAATATGTAGGTGATTTTATTTTCCCATTATTGTATTATTTAACAATTTCAATGGAATAATCATAAAGTATGATAATTATTTAAAAATATATCCTTATATGAAACAGGCAGGAATTTCAAGTGGTAAAGAATTTATGAAAAATTCTTAACAATTATATATGCATTGTGATTTAAACTTTAAAACTTTCACTTGATATAGCTAAAGACACAGTTACAGAGTTTACCAGAAATTATTTAGCTTCAATAGAAGTTAAGTTTTTTAACACTCAAAATGATGACGGTAAAAATAATTGCTAAATTTTACAGAATAGAAACTGATGATTAAGTTTAAATGAAATGATATTTAAAGCCAAGTGTATTCTAGGAGCTAGAGAGATAGCTCAGTGGTAAAGGCTGCTTACTGCTCTTACAGGGTACCTGGGCTCAGTTTCCTACACCCACCTAGCAACTCACAGTTGTAACTCCAGCTTCAGAGGATCTGATGTCCTCTTGTGGCTTAAACTCAGGCAGGCTCAAATACATAAAGATAAGTAAATCTTATTTTGTAAAATGTATTCCAGATGCATGTCTGTAATCTCAACACTTGGGATGTGGGAACGGGAGGATAGGAAGTTCAAGGTCATTCTTAACTACATACCAAATTTGGGGTCAACCCAGGTTACAAAGAAAAAAGTATTCTAGTAATTCATGGATAACCAGGAGCTGTTCAGAAAGAAAGAAGAACCAAGGAAGAGTTGATAAATACTTTCCCATCAATAGCATATATCTCAGGAAGTTTTGTTGGTAAGAATGGCAGTTTGTTTTGACTGACAGCATCTTAAAGCTGTCATTATTTATGCTTGAACTTCAAGCTTAGGAGCAAACCATGATTCAGAAAGTAGAAAGAGATTTCCTGAGCTACAACACCAATGAAGTACTTAGTTCAGGAATATATATAAATGTTTTCAAGTTTTTGTAAGAATGCATTGAACATTTTAAACTTTTAACACTAATTAAACAGAAGACAGTAGGGAATTTTAAAAAGATGTATCCTAACACTGTAATTAGAAAACTTCAAAGCTGTTGATTAATAAACCAATGAAATGAGAAACAAGTACTTGAAGTATTTACAGGTTTTATAAATCAAAGGAGACACAAATGAGTAGTGACAGAGGGAATTAAACCTTCTCTAGAAGTCCAAGGAGTTAAATCTTTTCTGGAAAAAAAAAACACCAAAAAAACAAAACCAAACAAACCAACCAGAACTACTACTCAATACAAGTTACAAGAAAGGACAGGGCACGTCTGTGTCTTAGCTGACCAGGACCTACAACCTTTATTATTTTCAAAGGAGCATCTTGGGGTCTTCTAGGATGAAACAAAGAAAAGACTCTCAATCTTTGACTACCAAGGAAAGAAGAGCTTAAAGCATCCAGAATTAGCCAATTTGAAAGGATGATGGGTGGAGTTAAGAGTTGATCATGTGAAGTTTTACTGTATGGAAGAGAGCGACAAGGCATTTCACTAAAATTAAAATAAGTGGGTAAGAGTTTAAACTTGTTATTCACAAAATCACCATGGAAATAACACAAAAACTTGACAGTGAAAATTGAGGATATTTAATAACCTTTATCAAAAGAAGTTTTTGCAAACCAAGTATCTCCTACTGTTAAAGAATACTGTCCTCCACGACCCCTGCTATCTCCGAATCACCAGCACTCAGGAGACCTTCACAAGACTAGGCTAGTCCTGCACAGAAGGAAGGTGTATGAAGGGCATTAGAGCCTGTGGGGGTTTGAATGAGATGTTGTTACCCATAAGTCTTAGGCATTTGAATATTTGGCCCCAGATGTTGGTGCTCTGGCCAATCAGGAGAGCTGTCAATGGAGGCAAGCAGGGAGATTTCAAGAGCTACAGGCCATTCCCAGTTAGCACCCTTTCTGCTTCCTACTTAAGAGTTCAAGATGTGAGCTGTCACTGGCTACATGCCTCCCGCCTGCTGCAATGCTGTTCCTTGTCGTTATGAACCCTAATGCTCTTTATCCATAAGCTCTAAATACACCCCCTTTTCTATAAATGTGCCTTAGGCATAGTGTTTTACCACAGCAACAGAAAAGTAACCAATACAGACTCTTGCCTAAGATTCTACCCAGAGTAAAAAGGTGTGGAAAGCTAACTACAAAGCAGATTCTGTATGCAGCTTCTGGGAGGAGGGCACCCACGTGCTACAGGGTTGATGCAGCTGTTACCTATTATTCATAAGCCTTCAGTGAGCCCAATAAACTCAGTAGTTCACCAAGTTGGACTTGGATGAACTCATTTTCTTGATCTACAGCTAGTGTACTATCTGAGGTACAGTAGATGTCTGTTTATATCTCTCTAGGAAAAGACACACAGCTATTTGAAAGGGGATCATTTAAATTTGGCAATAGTGTCTGCTAAGGCATCAAAAACCTTGACTTCAGTTTTTCATGTTAATAACTAATAATAGTTAATAGTTAATAGTTAATAATTATTAATAGATTATCAGTTACCTAAAACCTAAAGAACCCAATTTTTCACTTAGGATAGTGATAATAGTTGGACCAAGAGAATTAAATTCCCATCAAGATTGACAACAGGTATATAGCAAATACATAGGCGAATGCCAGCAGCAATCCACTGAACTGAGAATGGGACCCCTGTTGAAGGAATTAGAGAAAGGACTGAAAGAGCTTGAAGGGGCTCGAGACCCCATATGAACAACAATGTCAATCAACCAGAGCTTCCAGGGACTAAGCCACTACCCAAAGACTATACATGGACTGACCCTGGGCTCCAACTGCATATGTAGCAGAGAATAGCCTAGTAAGAGCACCAGTGGAAGGGGAAGCCCTTGGTCCTGCCAAGACTGAACCCCCAGTAAACGTGATTGTTGGGGGGAGGGTGGTAATGGGAGGAGGATGGGGAGGGGAACACCCATATACAACTATAATCCCACCACTCAAGAGGCTGAAGTGAGGATCATGGCTTGAAGATCAGCCTGGGCTACGTAGCAAGAGACTGTCTGGAAGGAACTGAAGGAAGGAGGAAAATAAAGGTGGCCGTTCCCTTACATTTGCTATATCTCTGACAGTTTTTGAAATTATTAGTAAATTTAACGATGTTAAAGTCCTAAACCCAAGAACATTTGAGATGACCTCAGGAACACTTCTCGTTTGCTGTTTCGACATTGACAACAGTAAGAAAGGTTGGGTTTGCACAGTACCAGTGGAGCAGAGGGTAGGCTCAGAGGCTGCCCGGGTTGGTTTCCGGAGTGCTGCATTAATCCAGCAGGATCCTCAGGCTGCTCAGCAGGAAGCCTGACAGCAGCAGGGTGCTGAGAGAACTCCACCTTCTGACTTGATCCATCCAGTCTGCTCCTTCTCTCCACGGCAATCAGGTCACGGATTTTCTGAAGCTGTTCCACTGAAGCTTTTTTAGGAAAGATAAGGTGTGTTTCTCCCTAGAATTTACAGAATTGAGAAAAATCTTAATTTCTGCTTTAAACTGACAGTCATTCTTATACACAGTGGTGTCGATACTGTTGAATGTATCAGATCTTTTTAAAAAATATTTTTATATGTATGGGCTTTTTGTCTGTGTGTGTGTGTGTGTGTGTGTGTGTGTGTGTGTCTTGTGCACTGTGTGTGTCTGCTGCCAGGGAAGCCAGAGGAAAGTGTCTGCTCCACTGAATCAGCACTGCACATGGTTTTGAGCTGCTATTTGGGAGTTGGAAGTCAGACTAGTTATTTTGAAGAGCAGACAGCACCTTTAACCGTGGCATCATCTCTTCAGTCCTGAATGTATCATATATCAACAAATACACTAGTTTTTAAACTAAATTAAGAAAATGTTTCCTTATTAGTATATAAAGCTTGGCATATTTAGTGTAATCCAGGGACCTTTATTTATTTTTGAGACAGGTGTCCCAGGCCAGCCACAATCTGCTCTCTAGCTGGGATGACCTTGAACTTCCTCAGTGCTGGAATTATAGACATGTGCCACCAAATCCAGTCTAGGTAATCCTGAGGTTTGAACCTGTGCTCAGCAAGCAGTGCCCGACCAATTGACTGCATCCCGAGCCTTAGGAGAGCTGTAGAAATTATAACATTTTACAGTATGTCAAAGAGTAGCAAAATATATATTCCTATATTCTCTCAATAAAATAAAATACTGTTATTTTCTATTAATTCCATGCAAAGTAATGATAGAAATATTGGCATGCAAAAGGCTTTAGCCAAGAGGCTGAGGTCTATAATCCCAGCTACCCAGGAAGCTAGGCAGCAGAACCCCAAGTCAATGAAGGCCTGTCCTCTACCCTCAAGTGACACTTTTAGTCCCAAACTATAGACTGTTTTCTTTCTTTTGTAAATTCAGGGTTGCACTGTGTAGCTCTGGTTGGTCAGTAACTTATTATATAGACTGGGTAGGCCACAAACTCATAGAGATCTGCCTGCTTCCACCTCCTGATTGGAAGAATGTACCACAATGTCTGGTACTATATATTTTTAAAGATGCACTTTCGAAAAATAATTTTATTTATGTATTTGTGTGTATGCATGTGAATGTGGGTATCCACAAAGACCCTCAGAGGGCATTGGATCTCCTGGACCTGGAATTATAGGCCTTTGTGAGCTCTGTTTATGTGGGTGATGAGAACCAAAGTCAGGTCCTCTGCAAAAACAGCAACTGCCCTTACAGCTGGGCCAGCTTTCTAGCACCTGCCCCTGCCCCAATCCCTGCTGTGGCCACAAGACAGAATAGAATAAAACCAAAACAAAAAACCAAAAAAACAAACAAACAAAAACAAACAAAACAAAACAAAAAGCAAGCCCATTTATACAGTATTGATAAGGCCTCTAACAACAAATAATCACAACAAAAAAAGTAATATTTGTTGATATTAGTTAAGGTGTTTATCCACAGCACAGACAACTTCAATATAAACACAAAACACCTAATTTAAAATAGTAAATTATAAACCGAGAAAACAAGTGATATGAAAATATACCAAATCACGTTTCAAGGAATTGAGAAGCAACAGTGGCGAACGGTAATTCTACAAACTGTGAAATGACTAAACGTTGTTACCACACACAGTGGCCACACATGATATGCTAGCTAATTTTTATGTCAACTTGACAAAAGCTAGAGCCATCAGAGAGGAGGAAACTCCAATTGAGAAAAGGCCTCCACAAGATCATGTGGTAAGCAAGCCTACATAGCACTGTATCAGTGAGTGATTAATGTGGGAGGGCTCAGTCCATTGTGGGTAGGGACACCCTGGGGCTGGTGGTCCTGGATTCTAAGCAGGATTAGCAACCAGAAGGAGCAAGCCAGTAAGCTCTACTCCTGCATGGCCACAGCATCAGCTCCTGCCTCTGGGTTACTGCCGTGTTTGAGTTCTAGCTGACAATGACGAACTGTGATATGGAAGGGTAAGCAGAGTAAACCCTGTCCTCTGCGTTGCTTTTGGTTCCTTGTTTCATCACAGCAACAGTAGCCCCAACTAAGACCCCTGCAGATGATGAGCATTTTAAACAACAAGGAGGACTATTTCTCTGGGAACAGCAGGCTGCAGAAACCAGGTAAAAGTAACAGAAAAGCTCATTATAGAATCCTTCTTCAAATGTACATGATGTTTCCTGTATTAATCATATTATCTGTGAAAAATTATTACCACTCATGATGTTTATGTAGTATAGGTACTATGCAGCCAATCCATACACATTCTTTCCAATAATTCTCAGAACATCTGAAAGGCTGTACCTTTATCATTTACATACATTTTATGTAAAAATGCAAAGGCTCAGAGAAGCTGAAAAACCGAATTGATGCCACACAGTAATTGCTTGATTGTGGACTCAAATTGCAAGACCTCAATTGCTTTGTTTTAACTGACCCCATCTTAGTCTGAACAGAAATCACAATGCTCCTAACTACATGCTTTTACAAGTAGTAGGAAGGGGATGAGCAAACAGAACGCCTACAACAATAACGGCTCACTCCAACATTAGAAAAAAGGTATAGAACAGTGGGTATTCTAGAGATGAGGGATAGGGATAGGTATGAGGTCCATTGGTATAGTAAGTTCTAGTGTAATTTTGGTAGAGCAGAGAGAATACTGTGACAACTGCACAGTTATATCTCCAAACAGGATTTTGAGTGTATTCACCGTGATGGACGTGCCAACTACTTTGTGTCTTAGTTAGGGTTTCTATTGCTGCAACAAAACACCATGACCTAGTAAGTGAGTTGGAGAGGAAAGGATTTAATCAGCTTACACTCCCACATTGCTGTTCATCACTAGAGGAAGTCAGTAACAGGAACTCAAACAGGGCAGGATCCTGGAGGCAGAGGCTGATGCAGAGGCCATGAAAGGATGCTGCTTGCAGTCTTGCTTCCCCAGACTTGCTCAACCTGCTTTCTTACATAACCCAGGACCACCAGCCCAGAGATGTCACCACTCATCATGGGCTGGGCCCTCCCAAGTTGACACAAAACCCACCACATGATCATTATACACAGATCCCATAGTACCTCACAAAAATGTACAAAACAGTATCTGCCAATAAAAAACAAAGATGCTTCTGTAACCACAGTGCTGAGGAAGCCAAAGCAGCAAAAGCTCAAGTCTGGAGCCAGCCTGGACTCCACAGTGTGCCTCAGGGTAGCCTGAGCTCCACAGTGAACTTCAGGTCAGCCTGAGAGACACTGAAACTCTGTTTTGGTAAACAAACAAAATTAAAATAGTAAAAGTTTTTTTTTTTTAAGATTTATTTATTTTATATATGTGAACACACTGTCACTGTCTTCAGACACACCAGAAGAGGGCATCAGATCTGATTGCACATGGTTGTGAGCCACCATGTGGTTGCTGGGATTTGAACTCAGGACCTCTGGAAGAGCAGTCAGTGCTCTTAACCACTGAGCCATGTCTTCAGTCCCTTAGTAAAAGTTTTAAAACAGGAACAACTCTTCACATCTACGCATACCATCTGGTCCCCACGAGTGATGCCATCTGATGGCTTGACATTAGTAAGGTGGGTTGTAGGGGAACGCATCTGAAGGTGAGCTGTTGCCAAAATGGAACTGGTGTGTATTTAAGTATGGGAAGCCTAGGTATTTGCATCTGCATGTCAGTCTACACCTTGGAGCCCAAGAGGACAGATGTGTGGCTCATGCCTTGCCTTCCTCTCTAACCAATCCTAAAAATGGTACCTACAGCCAACATGATCATAGTAAAGATCCACAGCTTCATAAAAGGCCAAAATTACAGGTTAAACATAATAGATCCAGGAACATTTTAAGAAATAAAGGATTCGGGCTAGAGAGGGGGCTCAGTGGTTAAGAGCACTGACTGCTATTCCAGAGGACCTGAGTTCAATTCCCAGTAACTACCTGGTGGCTCACAACCATCTGTAATGGGATCTGATGCTCTCTTCTGCTGTGTCTGAAGACAGCTACAGCGAACTCATATACATAAAATAAATAAATAAATCTTTAAAAAAAGAAATAAAGAATTCTAAGATTCAATAAACTTGCTTATCAAAATACTTTTTTCATGACAATTCTCACTGTAGGATGTTTAGCAAATATGTCCTATGACCATGAAATGCCAGTAATGTGTTTCAGAAAACCAAACAACCCAAACTGTTCTGAAAAAATTCCTGTTTCATCCCCACTGAAGCATGCGGGAGGGGATGCAGCAGGAAGACAGGCGTGGCTCCCAGCTGATACCTGCCCTGCTACACTAAACTGCGGGGTCACGAAGTCATTTGGATCCCATCCTTCCTCGACCTCACTCATGCTTTCAGGGTAAATATCAGATATACCTTCCGACTTCAAAGCCTACCAAGTTCCCAGTACACTGTCAGCTCTCTCAACTCATCACCCCTTAGTTACACTGACTTCAGGTCTGTCTGGAGGTGTGAGACCTAAAGACAGCAAAAACAAATATAATTTCATTTTATCAGAATACTGTAACTCCACTTACATCAAACACTATCCCAAGTCTTGGAATGATTTGTTATCTGGCATGGAGGAGGCCAACCGTAATGAATGACTGACACCGGGGCACTTTCTGAGCAAATTAGGTCAGAGGTTACAAACGAATATTTGTCAGGTGAAAGACAAATATGATCCCCTGGACCCATGACTTCAACAACGAGAAACCGATACAGCCTCTAAACACCAAAAGCCAAGCTTTCCTGTCTCGTTGTAAGTTTCCATGTCCTCGCGAAGACTCGGCAGTGCTCCCTTTTCTCTCTCGATAGTCTGAAATTCCCCAAACTCAGGGTTTATATGGAACCTGCAGTCAGATGACCATGCTTTATAACCTGGCCTGGTCTCATTTGAGTTGTGTGCTCATTTTATTCCACTAAATAATATTTAATAGCAAAGTAGGCCAAACTTTCAACAAGCCAGGCAGGGCCTCTCCCATGCAAACTGCTATTCACCAAGGATAGTGGTAGGTAAATAGGTAAGGTAGACAGGAATACCTACTTAGTGTCTGAAACCTAAACCTGGCTGTCCCCAATTTCTTCCTTTCCCCTTGTACAGATGTTTAATTCAAAACAGATTCATTCCTCTGCACATGTATATACACGCAATTTCTGAATCCATTTAGATCTTGTCTCTGTGCCATCAGTGCTTAGATCAGCAACTGTTTACAGCCTCCCATGTGTGCTGTAATAGCAATATTCTAGGAGCTAGGAGCACTGGAGCAGCAGACAAAGGCTCTCCTGATATCTATATAACCATTGCCATGCAGTCTTAGACGGGTAAGAAGCCAAAATGGTTTCCCTGTATCATCCCTTGCCTACACTCTAGATTATCCAGAATAGTCTCTTCACGATAACTGAAATAATATTTGAAAGTTTTCTTCCCTGCTTTAAACTTTCCAATGGTATCAATATTAGTTCCCTAGCTTGTCTCTTTGACAAAATATTTGACACAAACAATTTAAAAGAGGAAGGATTAATTTTGGTTCAGGTTCAGAAGACTCAGTACCTAGTTACTTGGCAACATGTTTCTGGGCCCACAGCCAGGCAGAATATCATAGTGGTGGGACCATGTGGAGGAGGCATCCTCTCTAGGAAGACAGAAAGTGGTCACAGTAAGAAATAGCATCCAAAGACATGTCTCTGGGGAGCTACTTTCTCCACAGAGGCCACATCTCCATAGTTCTGCTAATTAATTAAGTTGAAGTTTGGATCCCTCAAGGGGTTAAACCATTCCTTTAGTCATGGGCCTCCTGCTCTGTAATCTCTCGGATAAGAAGTATGTTTTACCAATCTCATCAATCTGATAATCAAGATTTACTATCATAGTCTGAGTCTATGTCTGGCCTGGTCTCTGTCTATGCTTAAAGCTATTCCTCATGTTAGAACTGCTACGGCTGGAAGCCGTTTGCTCAAGCCACTCCCCTGTATGAACTGAGTTTCAGGTATCTGAGTGGTTTCTTGTCACTTGAGTCCTACCCTTTACCACCTCACAGGCCTTCCTTCGGCGGTCACTTCACTGCTACAGTGGCTGCACTCTAATGCTGTGAGTGCACGTACCATGTCTTGTGTTCTTTACCCTTGTTGCCTCTTTCCTGTTTTCTAGGCGATGAGAGCATAAGCTGTGGATAAACTGGGATTGTATTAACTTACTTCACTGTTACATCCTCATGGCATGCATCAGGATTTGGTTAGGAAGAGAAAAAACTCTACAAATAGCACCTGTACTCCTGCTCAACTTCGCTAATATCCTATATACCAAAAATAGGGGTACACGGAAGTCTGTCTATCTTACAGAAACAGTCTTAGTTTCTTCCAGCTTCAGTTTCCCAAGAAGAGAAGACTACAGGATGTATCAGCATGCTTGGCTAAAATGACAACTTTAATAACCACATTTACTGTATTATAATAGTAAACTCTGCCACAAGGTTTGAGAGGATGGAAACACCAAATTCTTCTTGCAGAATAAAATGGTAAACATCTTGAGATCACCATCGCACTAGAAAAGCATTCTGTGGGGCAGGTGACTTTCTCTTTTCTCTATCTTCCTTGTTCTACTTCTTAATGGAGACAATGATGATACTTTCATATGCACTGCACACTCAGAGATCAATCAAGCATGCTGCTGGAAGACTGAAGGGGCCACATTTGATCCTTGGGCTGTATTTCATGCTCTTTATTCTAAACATTGAGACTTTTAAGAATTCCTATCTATGGAAACTTTTACATTTTATCCTGACTTCATTATACTTTAAAAATGTCTAACATGTTAAAAACAACAACAACAAAACAAAAACCAAAAAAACCCCAAAAAACAGGGGCTAGAGAAGTGGCTCAGAGGTTAAGAGCACTGACTGCTTGCTCTCCCAGAGGTCCTGAGTTCAATTCCCAACAACCACACAGCGGTTCACAACCTTTGTAATGAGATCTGATCCCCTCTTCTGATGCATCTAAAGACAGCTACAGTGTACTCATATATACATTAAATAAAAGAAACCCAACTAGTTCTACACATTTCCAAAATGACCAGTTAATTTAAAAACTGTCATTTAAACAACTATTCACTGTCACTGCTGTTTGTTTTGCATATAAAGAATGGCGAGGAGACCTTTTCATGTACTCACCTCTTCAAAGCCCATTTCAAATAAACACTCAACAGCTCCTCTGACAGGCAAGAGTCTAGTAGAAAAGGCTGTGTTTCCAATGCGGATGGATCTGTATTTTTCATCACTAGGGTTTCTGATTAAAAAGAAGATAACATCATGGGTAAATTATCACCACCCATTTTGTAAGAGCTTATGTATGTTTCTTTCATATTTTCTACCAGCCAGACTCCCTGAGGCAGTAGAGATTCCAACTGTAAAGAGAGAGCAGTGCAGGCAAGCAGTTCCTTTTCATAAGTCTCACTGCAGTACCACTGAGTACTTCTACTGTCCACCTTCATGGATGACAGTATTAATACTGCCATGGGAAATGTGTAGCTGTCACAGATGAGTACTCGTTGAGTCTTTTAAGCTTCTAAAAGTAGTGTCAGACAGAGAGTAGAAAACTATGTTTGTTCTGAGGGATGCCATCACCTACAGTAGTGCTCATGGCACGATGACGGTGATTAAGAAGCATTTGTGAACTGAAACATAGCTGAAGAGCTCTGCTTCCAGCTGAACCTTAGCGGTCACTTAGCTTCCTTTCCTCCCTGCACCGATGACTGCTTCTACTATAAGTTTCAACCTCATTCCAAAATGTTTTTAGCATAGGAAATAAGGTAATAAAATAAAACAAAACCACACATATTCAAGGACAAAACGCTAATATTACTGTTTAACTGTCATATATTAGTGCTGGTCTACAAAGTCCCTTCCACAATAATTGCAAGACTGTGTGTTCAATAACTTTTATAATAACTTGGTAATACTATGGGATTTTCACTGTGTTATATAAACTTTGTAGGTCTACATCTTTTCACAAATGATTTCGGAAGCAAATGTAGATTGCTGGGAACTGGGAACGTTTACCTCTGCACTTACATTAGGGACAGTGCTTTTCAATCTTAATCCCCATGAAGTTTACACCACAGCTGAGGGGAAACTCCTATGCACCACGGAATGCTCAACACCCCTGCTTTCCATGACATACCATCTAAACAGACAAAAACTAAACTACAGAATGAGCCTAGCACACGCCAGTGCTAACTACAGATGACTTTTCATGATGCACATCGGCTACCACCACTGTCACATACCTGTTTAAAGCTGCAGCTGTCCTGTGCCCACCCTCACAGAGCTCCAGCTCTACATGACTGCTGTATAATACTGATGTTCACCATGCCAGAAGCAGAGCCCAGAAACAACAGGCATGTCCAGTTCCCAGATCCTTCTCTTATTGCTTGTTTTACCTCAAACTCAGGACTCCCCTTGTTTCTGCTCTTAGTTGCTTGAATAAGCTATGAATGCCCAACCCATTTTTAAGTGAAAAATGCTAAGCAGACTTGCATGAGTTCAAGCATACACTAAGCCCAAAATCAGCCCTGTCTTTCTATGGTATCCTGGGCACTCACCTGAATTCTTGCTTGATTCTCCATCAACTTAATTTTCTATATACAATTTCCTGTTTTTGTTGTCAAGCTTTGATGTTTCCGCTACCCATCTCTGTTATCTATTAAATATTTTTGTAAGTTGTAATATTTACTTCACTTGTTAGCAATTATCTTGGAGCTTTTCTTGGGACATTTTTCTGAATGTGTAGATTTTCATGACGTCAAATATCTTGTACTTGGCTCAATTGTAACTTTGGAGATATTTTTTTCTTTCTAGTCATTTTACTCTCATAGTTATCTACCAAACTATTTAATTTTCAAAAAAATAGCATTTGCTTTTGTATTTCAATCAGGTAAGGAAAGTCACACACACCCCCCCTTTGCCCCAGTCCCCCCCCACCCCTTTTTTTAAAACAGGGTCTCTTCTTTGCCTTAGGAAGGATGCAGGCACTATCACTGGCCCTGCCTCTAACATCCACTGTTCTTTCAAACAAACACTGAATACTTATCAAGATACAGTAGTGTATGCCTATAATCCCAACATGCCAAACAACGAAACTAAAAAAAAAACAAAAACAAAAAAAAAAAAAAAAAACAAACAAACAAACAACTAAACCCCCACCAGTAGGATTTAAGACAAAACAAAAATAGTTGAATGTGGGGATAGGATTTGTACACTAGACAGGGTAGTGAGAAGGAAGGAAAGGAAGAATAAACAGTGGACTACAAACTTAGTCAAACACTCTACCAAACTTTTCACCTAATTTAACAGAAATAAATAATAATAGTAATAATAATAATAATAGTGTTAAATAACCTCAGTAGTAGCTATATATATGCCACGTCCTTTATTTCTCTATGTTGTGGTAATCCTAGAATAGAGTATTTTTCTTCTCTTTTATAAGGAAACTCAAACTTGGAAATTATATATAAATTACCTAAGATCACACTTAAAACAGTTGCCTAGACTTGAAACTTCTGCTTTGGTTAGAATGCTTATAAATATTCCACTACACAAGCTGCCAATAAACTCATCAACCTTCAACTGCACTCAATTTCTCTACATGTCAGTGGCAACCTCCATTAAAAATTAAAGTTGGTTCTATTGTTTTTGTCTTCTATTACTTCTTGCATTGTCAATGAGAATCATCTTTCTCCATTCCATTGCATTTATGATTATGATTATGCAATGGCTTCACAACCACTGCCTGTCTCTTCCAATGCTCAGGAAACTCCACTACAGAAACTGAGTTCCCTTCACCTATACCTTCACCTAAATGTCTCACGTGGGATCTCACCACTATCTCCTAACATAAGAGCTTAAATACAGAGTCAAAAACACTATCTTGGAATTGTTCTTTGATGTTATGCTGTTTATTCAAATATATTATTTGAACAAAGAAACTATGTTTGATTTTTGGTTCTTCATTCAGTATAGTTAGTAGTCAACAACTGTGTGTGCTTTGTAAACAAAACAGTAGAATATCAAATATGTATATTAAAGAATAAATGAACTAGGAGCAGGGGATCCATTCATGAAGCCCTGAGGGCTCAATCTATAGCAGTTCATAATGGCAAGTGTGGTAGCCCACACCTGTAATTTAGAGGTGTTGGTAGGAGGATGAGAAGTTCAACATTATTCTTAGGTATGTGACAAGTTCTAGGCTAAATTGGTACATGAATGAAATTAGCTAAACAGTTCACCTGTGATGCCAGGAAAATTAAAAGAGTTGTTTCATTTTGCTTTTGAGAAAGGTGATAGTAAGCTCGTCATATCTAAAATGGGTAGCAGCTTTTGCATACATATTAGCACATATTTCTACAGCTTATTTAGATTTATTAGCGTTGGGGATATGATAAAAATTATTCAAGCAGAAATTTAAGAGTATTATTTCACTGTAGATTACAGTAACAAGTATGAGTTTAAAGTATGCTAGTGAATTTTTACTTGCACATCCATTCTATAAACTGTTCTGAGACCAAGGCAGAAGAGACAGTGGGACAATCCTTCAAAAGTGCCTTCACTTGCCACTTGTGGACTTTAAAAAGAATAGCAATGGAAACAGAAACCTGAAGTATAATTGTAATGTGTGGCCAGGGACCAGAAAAGTATATGAACCTTTCCTTAAGAATTTGGACATGAAGAAGCCAGACCTTGAATTCTAAGAACATAAGGGCATTATTGTTGAAAACAAAGTAAAAGAGCTATTTTTCACATCAACCTGAGTCATTTCGGTTATTAACTCCTAATTTCCTTTATAAGACAGAAACACAAGAGCAGAAATGTAAGGCACAGTAAAGGCTGTAAGATGAGCCAGTTTCTTTTAGAAGTTTAGTAAACATTCATAATGGTGGTTATGATCCCAAATAATTATATGCATGCAAAGCAGTCCTTCAAAATACTCCAATCTCAGCATCTTTGGTTTCAGTATACTGAAAGACTCAAAGTGTCTTTACAAATCCAGCCCTCTTTTCTGTACAGGGGGTGGGAGGTGAAGGACTCAAAGAATTCAGTAGGAAATGTCAGCTGTGGGCTCTGGAGAACCAAGCCTATGCATTCTTTCCGACACCTTGTACTCTGAGGTGCTGTGAGATCTCAGGGTTAAGCTGAGGTGTCATAAAGGAGGAAGGTGATCGTCACACAGGTCACAATCATGTAGCTGTGAGCAGGCCCAATGCTGCATAACACCTGGCACAGAATCCCATTATGTCCTCGCTTCAATGTATTTTAAATCTCACCAGTGTCACCTAAGTGAACAGTTATGGTTGTGGTGGCGCACACCTGTAAGCTCAGCTTCCGGGGTAGGCTGAGACGAGACTGGCATGAGTTCCGGGCTACAGAGCAAGTTCCATGCCAGTCTGGGGTAAAGGACAACACCTCAAACACCTACCTCAATGTCTCAAACATATCGTTCCCAACTAATTCTCTAAAGCTGGGCCGCATGAATTGTACAGCCTTGAAGCTAAGAGTTCCTCCAGACTTCGGGTCAGTGTATTTGTAAGGGCCAGCGCCCAGGGGCTTAACTGAATTAGCGTCCCCTCCTGTGCACCTTCCTCAAACTAGCTCCACTTGACCTAAAGGGCTGTGGGAAGGTGCCGCCTCAAACTTCCAACTGCAGCCCTTGTGAGGTGCTTCTCCAGAGTGGTTTCCTTCAAAACTCTTGCTTAAGGCGTCAGGTGGAACGAAGTAAAAACCCAGTAATCAACCCGAAGTTCGTAACTTAGAACTACAACTGTGTCAACCACCAAACTCGAAGTGAACATTTAACGGGTGCTCGGGCTGAGTCACAGCGCCTGGATCCTTCAGCGAGATGGGACAGCACAGCTGTCAGAGGCAATGACAGCCCCAGCGAGCGCCCTCGTCGCCCAGCCCGCCCCGCCTCAGGCCCGAGTGTCGGCGGCCCCGCCCGCCTGCGGCCCTCAGGCTCGAGGGACCCGGCTGCACCTCAGGATGTTGTCGGCGTAGGTGAGCAGCAGCTTGGAGGCCTCCAGAAAGGTCTCCGGGGTGTTCTGGCATAGCTCGGCCACGGCCGGAGACGCAGAGCTCGACGAGCTGCCCAGTGTGGCCGACGCCATGGCTGAGCCGCGGCCTTCGCCACCTCGCGCTCCGCGGCCCGCACTGAGCAGGCGCTGAAGAGCGCCTAGGCCGCCGCAGAGGCCTGAGGCCAGGGGGCGGGGAGAGACGCCGAGGGGCGGGGCGTTCCGGGAGGGTTAGGGGCGGGGTTAGGGGCGGGGCGAGCCACCGAGAGGCGGGTTGTGAACGTTGGCTCACAGCGGGCCAGCCAGTGGAGGAGAGGGCTATGGTGACAGCTAGTGTTGTGTAGAGGCCCACGGATAATTGTACAGTCTTCTTTTTGCGGTAGATAAATGTCGTTTGTGGAAGAGTCCAGAAGAAAGAGCAAGTTTGTTTTGTCTTTTTTGGGGAGGGGGGGTTATGGGGAAGGGAGAGCGATCATGGTCTGTGGCCTAGACTGGGCTCACAGTCCTGAATTCGCTGCAGTCCTGCCTCAAAATCTTTGATGACTGGTGTTTGGCTTCAGAAACAAAAGCATAGTTCAGAACTCTGCTAGGTTTCTGATTCATGTATTTTCTGAAATCTGTTGATGAACGTCACCTCGGTCGTTTCTCACAAGGTATGATTCTGCTGTATGGAGCATTTTTTAATCAGTATATTGCACTCTATTAATGGGTTGGGGACTCAGTTTATCATGTCACCCGCGCAAAAAGCCATATACAAGAATAGAATAAAATGAACGAGAATAAAGTTTATATATACATTGTATCTTTTGACTCATACAGGCCTATCGCTTACCAATTTCCTTAATTTATCTTTGAAAGTGAATCACCTCTTTAGTCCTGCCATGCCTCACCACACTGATGTCGCTGGCATCAACCCTGGGAATTGGCTCCAGCGCTCAGCTATATACCCAGCCTTCATTGCTTCTTTTTCTTCTTCAAGACAGGGTTTTTTCTGCATAGCTCTGGTTAAACTAGAACTCAAGCTGCAGATCAGGCTGGCCTTGAACTCAGATCTGCCTGACCTCTGCCTCCTGAGTACTGGGATTAAAGGCTTGTCCACTACCACTGGCTTTATTATTATTTTTTTAATGTTGAAATGTCACTAAGGGTGCACTTGACCTTGATTTGTAGTCTTGACCTGGAGTCTTCCATATTCCACTCTCCTTAAATAGCTGGAATTACATGTACAAACCACTAGACTTGGCTAGCAGCTATTTCTGGGCTTTGTATTTTAAAGATATTTACTTATGTAACCTCCTTTGGCACTTTATTATCTGTTGCTTTTTAATGTTTCTAGGCAATTTCTTCTGAGACTTTTCTAGAACTTCTAAATATTGATCTGTCAGATATACCTAAATTTTTTAGCATTTAGGTTTGTGGACCAACTTCAAGAATGTTGTTTTCAGCTCAGCATGTTGACAAATCCCAAAACTTGGAAGGTAGAGGCAGGAGAATCAAAAGTTCAAGCTTAACCTTGGTTTAGTAGTGAGGTTGAGGGCCAGCCTGGGCTACACCAGACCCTGTCAACATACAACACATACACACACCCCTGTACCACTACCACCACCATCAAAAGACATGAAAGTTGGAGGGAGATGAAGGAAAAGGAGGTTAAAAGGGGGGGCAGTAAAGGCGACGGAAGAGAGATAATACATGGACTGTGGCCAAAGACTGTTATATATCTATGAGACTGTGAAAGCACCATTCTTAAAAAGAGACTATTATGTTTAACAAAGAGACTTATTAACTTTCGTTTAAACTTTTCATTGGCTAACTAGCAATTTCTTTTTGTGGCTCATAACAAACTTACACTTAGGTTTTTGGCCCAGCTCCGAGTGCTATGTTCCCAGCTGTTTGCTTGTGATCCCAGTAAAAGGTAGAGGCAGGCCAGGGAGTGCAGCTTGGTTGGAAGAAGTGCAGCACGGGAGGCAGGGTTTGCAATATGTGCTCCTGCCTTACTTCTAGGTCACTCCCTCTGCTTGTGCTTGTGGTCAAGGATGTGAGTGTTCAACTTCCTGCTCTGGCTGCCGGGCCTGCTGGCATGCCACCATCCTTGACTCTAACCTTTGGAACTGTAAGCCAAACTACATTGTTTTATAAGTCGCCTTGGTTATGGTGTTTTATCACAACAGTAGAAAAGCTTACTATCCACAGAAACTAATACTGAGAGAGTGGGATACTGCTGTGGTGAATTTGACCATGTGGGGTGTTTTTTGGTCAGGGGAGGGTATTATGGAAGGATTTTTGGAAGACTTGGGCTAGAAAACAAGATAAATTGTACTGTTTGTAGAGCAAAGGAGCTCTGGGGAGCTTAACATTACAGCCAAGGCATGTGCTGGAGAGAGGAAGTTTCACCCAGTTGAGAAATTTGCACTGGAATAAAAGAAAAGGGTACTCTCTAGGCAATATCTCCCCCAGCAAAACGTCCAGCTTATGAGACAGCCTAAAGCATTTTCTGATCCTAGAGAGTAACTGAATAAAAGTATTGTTGCTAATGTGATTCAAGCGACCCCATCCCTGGCTGGCAGCCACACTAAGCTGTGTTGTTCCCACAATGCCAGCTTTAGACTTGTAGGATACAAGAATGAGGGTTACAGATCCTACCTCTGTGGCTTGTGAGAGCCTCTGAGGCCAGACAACCTGCGGTAGGGAATTCTCTGCATGAAGATCCTGAGAGAGTAAGAGTCCTGGCAGACTGTGGTGTGGAGCTGTGAAAGGGAAGCTTGGGTTCCAGTGGAGATCACAAGATGTTGACGATATCAATGCTATGAGAAATCTGCTAAGGATTGAATAGAGAGTGTGGGACCAGCCCAAGAGAGAGATGTAGGCTACAGGCAGGAAAGCTAGAGGGTTGGAGCCCTTAACAGAAGACAGGGTTTGGTGTTTTGTTCTGCTAGGTAATGGTCATGGTTTGGTCCAGTATGTTCTTATTATGCCCCACTTGGGCCTTTTGGGATGGTAATGTGTGTCATATATTGGAAATATGTAATTTGCCTTATGATTTTACAGAAGGTTGCATTCTGAGATGCTTCACATCTTAGAAGAGACTCTGGACTTTTAAGCAGTGTTAAGACTGTGAAAGACTACAGGGACTTTTGAAGTTTCACTAAATGCATTTTGCATTATATGGCCAGGAGTCTATGAAGACCAGGGAGTGGGGTGTGGTGGTTTGAATGAACAATGTTCCCCACAGGCTCTAGTCAGTGGTCCAGTTTGGGGACATTTAGGTGGTACAGCCATGCTAGAAGAAGTACGTCACTGAAAGTAGTTGAGAAAACAACTTTATGTTTGCTCTCTTGGCTCCACATTTGTGATAAAGGATGTGAGCTTTCAGTTCCCTCCTCTAGCCACCATGCTTGCTGCCTGCTGACCTACTGTCCCAGTTGTAGACACTTAGCCCTCTGGAAATATAAGGCCTTTGCCTCTGAGCCATTTCTCCTACCTCTCATTTTTATTTTTAAGTGTGTGTGTTTGTGTGTGTGTGTGTGTGTGTGTGTGTGTGTGTGTGTGTGTAGCACATGCATACACATTCCCCTGCCATGGTATTTGGAGATCAGAGGACAATTTCTGGGAGTTGGCTTTTTTCTTCCACTGTTAAGAGTTCTGAAAATGGTCGTGAGCCCTATCCACCAATGGCTGAGCTGTGGTAATGTACACCTTTAATCCCATCCCTCAGGAGGCAGCGGCAGATGGAGCTCTGTGAGATTGAGGCCAGCCTGGACTACAGAGTGAATTCTAGGACAGCCAGGGCTGTAAAACCCTGTCCTGAAAAAACAAAACCAAATCAAACAACAACAACAACAACAACAACAAACCCAAACCAAGCAAAACACAGAAACAAGCAAGCAAGCAAGCACACACACAGACACAGAGAGAGAGAGAGAGAGAGAGGGGGGGAGGGAGGGGAGAGGGAGGGAAGAGGGGGAGAAAGAGAAGGGGAGGGGAGGGGAGGGGAGGGGGGGGAGAGGGGGAGGAGAGAGGGGGGGAGAGGGGGGGAGGGGGAGAGAGAGAGAGAGAGAGAGAGAGAGAGAGAGAGAGAGAGAGAGAGAGTTGGAGAAATGGAATTCAGATTATCAAGCTATAAAGGTTAGTGGCAGGTGTCTTTATCTACTCAATCAAACTTCTCAAATTTAGCCCTGGCCACAGCGGCCTGGTGTTTTGTCTGTATTGTACTCTTGCCTGATGAAATGCCTGCTTCCCCCCAGTTACTTCACTTGTATTTACTCAGCTCACAGACTGAAGCCTAGGTTCCCTTCTTTGAATAATTTCCTGACTTAATGAGATAGCACTTGACCTCAGTCTCCTTTGGTTACAATAATATTACAAACAAGTTCAACTTGTTGGATAGGAACTTTATTTAATTGAGAACTGGATTTGGAAATAAAGTGTTGATCCAGAGAAATTCTAAGAGGAGGTTATGATAAACAGAATCAAGCTGAAGACTTTTGTTCATGAATACATGGTGACATTTTAGCAAACAACATGGTAGTAGTTCACATGCAGCTGTTATGATGTTATAAACTCCTTACCCCTTTCCAGACGGAAGCAAAATGATCAAAGAGAGAAATAGAAATGTAAGCTACAGCCTTGTCATACCACTTTGTTATGTGTGTGCATTGTTTCGAGAATTCTTCTCCTGGGAAGATGTAAACAAACACCCAGCCTCTTTATAAAGCACCAACAATAAATCAAAGCAAAATTCCCGAAGTGCGACTTACAGTACCTCTAAGTTTATACAGCTCACCTTCAGAGCATGGGTTGCTCACAGGAGTGTGGGAGACCCCAAGGCATCTCCACCACCAAAAAGTTTCACGGCAGCATGGATGATGGCGTGACTTCTCCATGGCTGCATAGATAGAGTTCCCCTTTCAGCTACCCTTCCACAGTCTACATGCCCCAGCAACCTTTTGAGATCCAAGGCTGCCTGCAATGGGAGCAGTAAAACATACAAATGGCCAAAAGGCATGTTCACTGCGGGGAGAGCATACTAAGCAAGTGGAGAGCCACTGGATCAAGAACAAGTTGGCTTTTCCTAGACATTTTAGACAAAGTAGGCTTCCAAATAAATCATATCCAAGACTAAACCTACCTCAGATTCTTTTTTCTACCGTTGGAAAGCTAGCATGTGTGGTAACAACCTCAAGAGGTATCACCCACGAGAAAATATATTAGCATTACTACAAGGTTCAGGTGGAGATCGCACAGTCAATCCTTTATCTGAAGAAAGTAAAGCTCGCACGCGGGACAGACTTGAACAGTTAATAAACAGTCCCTCGCTGTGTTGCTCCTTATTCTGCTTACCCACTACAGATTCAGTTATATTTATCTCTGAGCAAGTAAGTTAAACTTTTTGTAAGCTCAGAAATTTCCACTTCAGATACTGGGCATATTCCGTTCACTTCCTGTCATGGGTCAGCCATTAAAAGTTTTATTTTTACAGAAGTAGTTGTTAACATCATTTGCTATGGTAAATAAGGGTAAGGAAAAATGGAAATGAAGGAGACACCATAACCACTGCAGATCACTACAGACTTTAGGTTTTCTTTTGTTTTGTTTTAAAGACGAAGTCTTAAGGTTGGTAAGCCAGACTGGCTTGACACACTCTACACAGCTGAGGACTGAGTTCCTGATCCTCTAACCCCACCCCCAGCCCACCCCCCATCCCCGCCACCAAATGCTGAAATACCAGGCTCTACCATTATCTGATTTCTTTGCAAACCTTTAAAGTGGACGATCTATTCTGTTTTTTTTTCCCCCTTTTCTTTTTTTCGGAGCTGGGGACCGAACCCAGGGCCTTGCGCTTGCTAGGCAAGCGCTCTACCACTGAGCTAAATCCCCAACCCCTCTATTCTGTTTTGTAATCAACGTCTCCTAACAAATTCTCAACGTCTCTGCACATTTCGACATATTCAGCCGTAGTATTGTTTCCATAGTTTGCGTGGCATTTAGATGTTTCCCCAAACGACCTCTGTTTCAAGGGGAGTAGCATTCTGAAGAGTTCTATGAATACTTTCTACAGAGATACCAGGGAAGCCTGGGTTCCAGGCTACCGCTCTGTGTCCTCCTTGGAATGTGCTGGGGAAATGATAGCTTCCCTTATCTGGCAACACCGGAATATCTGGGCATTATCGCTGTGTGCTAAGGTGGGGTTTCCCAAGCAACCGAAACAGGTTCTGGAGCCAGAACAGCGGACTCCCAACCCAGGAACCCGGCGGAAGTCCTTCTCCGCGGGTCTGACCTCCGACGCCAGAAGCCAGTCTCCGGGCGGAAGAAACACTGCGCTGTAGACCAGCGTGCGCATGCGCACTCGGTGAGCGCCCGCAAAGGCTTGTTTCAGGTAGTTGCTGCGTTTCGTACCCGGGTTTCAGGGTAGGGGTGGAGGGCGTGACGTGGCCGTTGAGCCCTGAGAACTCCTAACACTGAGCTCGAGAAATAATGTCCGGCTTTCCTAACACCGCGGTGCTGGGCTGTGGCGGGGGCGCCGGAAAAGCTAGCTGCCCTACACGGAAGTAGATAAAATGCACTTCAAAGAATGGGGCCGAGGCGGCCTTTGTGCACTGACTTTAGAAATGCCACATAGACACAATCGACGCTCTACAGTAATCCTCCGTGAGCCTGAAGAAGGATGCCCCCTGCAGGGTGGGGTGGCTTTATGAAATCCAGCAAACTTGCTGTCAGTTGACAGTTTGAGGGACCTCATAGATTACAAATAAAAGTTAAGTCCAAGCGAGTGTTGCATTTTTCTGTGGCTTTTAGCACATGACCTCAAGCACACCTAGGGTGTGTATGTAAGATCCTTCGATTGTTTAAACAAAAGTTGCTGTCTCTTGTGGTCTGTTCCAGGAATGTGTTTCTGATCTTCTGAATTTCAACCATGTTGTCAAAGTGCTTGCAACATTTTCTAAAAGCCCATCCGTATCCAGCATCATATTGTTGGTTAATAAGCAAGCACAAGTTTTCTGGAAGTGTGCCAGCAGCCGGGTCGCGCAGGCGAGTTGTCATCACAGGCATTGGACTAGTGACACCACTTGGCGTTGGGGCTCAACTAGTTTGGGATCGGCTTCTCCGAGGAGAAAGTGGAATTGTTTCTGTAGTTGGTGATGAGTACAAGAGTATTCCTTGCAGAGTAGCTGCTTATGTACCAAGAGGTTCAGATAAAGGTCAGTTTAATGAACAAAACTTTGTGTCCAAATCAGATGCCAAGTCCATGTCCTCTCCCACCATCATGGCGGTCGGAGCAGCAGAGTTGGCCCTGAAAGACTCCGGCTGGTATCCGAAACTAGAAGCAGATCAGGTGGCTACTGGCGTTGCCATTGGCATGGGCATGGTTCCTCTGGAAGTTGTTTCTGAAACTGCTTTAATGTTTCAAACCAAAGGTTATAATAAAGTAAGCCCATTCTTTGTCCCTAAGATTCTAATCAATATGGCTGCAGGCCAGGTCAGCATTCGCTACAAACTCAAGGGCCCCAATCACTCAGTGTCCACAGCCTGTACCACGGGTGCACATGCTGTGGGAGACTCTTTTAGACTCATAGCCCACGGTGATGCAGATGTGATGGTGGCTGGAGGCACAGAGTCTTGTATTAGTCCGTTATCTCTCGCTGGGTTTTCCAGAGCCCGGGCTCTAAGCACGAACCCAGATCCTAAGCTGGCCTGCCGACCATTTCATCCAGAAAGAGATGGTTTTGTCATGGGTGAGGGAGCTGCTGTACTGGTGCTAGAAGAACATGAACATGCTGTTCAGAGAGGAGCCCGGATCTACGCAGAAGTTTTGGGTTATGGACTCTCAGGTGATGCTGGTCACATAACTGCCCCCGATCCTGAAGGAGAAGGTGCTTTAAGGTAAAAACTGGTCTTTCTGTTCAAAATAGTCTTTCCTCTTAAGATACTGTATTAAGGTACCATTGGAACTTCAAATTAAAAAAAAAATTACCTAGTTTTGGTGTATAGTATATATCCTTAGAGCAAAGTTTTTTTGGTTTTATTTTTTTTAATTATTTGCTTGAAATGGTTGAAAACATTTGAAAATCTTTAGACAAAAATTGAATGGACTTTAGTTAGAACCAATAGAGTTGTGTCTTTGCTAGCTTCCTATGCCCCACCTTCTGTTTGGTAGTCATGAGTGTGCTCCCTTCCTCCGCCCCCCTCTGAACGTCAGGCCTGGAGAATGGAGGCAGACCTGCTAGCTGTGTCTGGGTGGATTCTGTTCTTTTCAAAGCAGCATCTGCAGGTCGTGAATCACCCAGGGGTCTTGCTGGCAGGCCAGTTCTGACTGCGGGTCTACGTTGACACTTAAGAGTCGACATGTAGGGGCTGGGGATTTAGCTCAGTGGTAGGGCGCTTGCTAGGCAGGCCCTGGGTTCGGTTCCCAGCTCCGAGAAAAAAAAAAAAAAAGAAAAGGAAAAAAAAAAAAGAGTCGACATGTCTAACTAGCTCCAGTCTAAAGACCACACTTTGGCAAAAAGTCCTTGGTTATATGTTACCATCCAAGCTTAAACTTTATTATATTTTATCCAATTGAATCAGCCAGACGTTTATCAAGCTTTCCTATAATGGGACAAATACTAGCTAGCTACCTTTAGCTTTATGAATAGTAGGGTCTCTGCTATGACACTCAGGATGGGCCCACCCAGTGTATCTGGAAACCTTATCTTACACAAGCTACTCAGGTGAACATCTCCTGTTATTAACGATCATGCGATACTGTTCTTCTCTTGCCAGATGCATGGCTGCTGCTGTAAAAGATGCAGGCGTATCACCTGATCAGATATCCTATGTCAACGCACATGCCACCTCCACACCACTGGGTGATGCTGCTGAGAACAGAGCCATCAAGAGGCTCTTTAGGGACCATGCTCGTGCCCTCGCCATATCCTCCACAAAGGGAGCCACGGGGCATCTTCTGGGAGCTGCAGGGGCAGTGGAGGCAGCTTTTACCGCACTGGCTTGTTACCATCAGAAACTACCGCCAACTTTAAACCTGGATTGTACAGAGCCAGAATTTGATCTCAATTATGTTCCACTGGAGGCACAGGAATGGAAAACCGAGGGTCGATGTATTGGACTCACCAATTCCTTCGGGTTTGGTGGTACTAATGCGACACTTTGTATTGCTGGCATGTAAGCTTTGGCTTTCAATAGTCATAAATGTATAAATAGTATGCACATAAATATGTCTTATCAATGCCCAGATGACTCTAGCCTACTTGGTATTCGTATAGTTCTTTGCTAGTGAACAGGCTACCTAGTACTTGTGGGTATTTTATAGCATCTTGGTGTCTCCTGCGAGATTTCAGTGGCAACTTGTGACAACTAGAAATGTCTCTGGAGGACAGGATAGCCTGCACACAGAACTACTGATTTGTATTTTTCTAATGCACTATTTCACCCATCCCTGTCCTTTTCAGATATCTATTTAGAGACTAGCTCCTCTGAGCAAGGCTGTGTTGCTTCATGGTGTAACTCTAGGGGCACCACTGTCATACAGCATGTAGGGAGGAATGGAATACAAGTAGGAGTGTGCATCATCCGGCAGCATCCTTTGAGGACAGCTGTCAGTCAGTGATGGCCTAGTCACCCCGACCTGTGTAGGTCTCCTTAGTGGATTTTCCCCCAAGCTTTCATTTCTCTGAAGGAGGAAGTGAAGCTGATTTGGCATTTTTCTTGTCTTTTCTCATCTGTCCTTCCTTCCTTCCTTTCTCCTCCTCTTCCTCCCCTTCCTCCTCCTCTTCCTCCCCTTCCTCCCCTTCCTCCTCCCCTTCATCCTCTTCCTCTTCCTCCTCCTCTTCTTCCACCTCTTCCTCCTCTTCCTCTTCCTCCCCTTCCTCCTCATCTTCCTCCTCTCTTCCTCCTCCTTCTCCTTCCTCCTCTTCCTCTCCTCTTCCTCCTCTACTTCTTTGAGGCAGGGTTACTCTTGGAACTCATTCTATAGACCCTGGCTGGCCTTGAACTCAACGAAGATCTGCCTGCCTCTGCCTCCCAAGTGCTACTATTAAAGGTGTACACCGCCAGGGTCTGGCTGGTTTGGCATTTCTCATTCTGGGGATATCTGTGTTGTGGTGAATGGGCATAGAGATCTTTTGAAAAACTCTTATTTAACTAGGCCACCTCCCCTTAGTCCACCTCTAACTGTGTGACTGTGACAGTGTCCTCCAAGCTTCCCACTGCCAGGGTAACAAGTTCTTCAGAGGTGACAGCCAGCTAGGGAGGCACTTGGCAGGCAGGGCTTTTGTCGCTCTTCTGAGTAAGAGCTTTCATTTCCATGCAGACCCTCAAGTCCACAGTGACGTGGAGCTTCATTCAGGTGTCTACATTTCCCTGGCTCATGACACCTTCAATGCCTTTCTGTCCCCGTACTGTTTCATGATCTTTATTTTGGTTCCATGAGTCATCTCCAAGACAAAGTGCCTTTTGGCCTCAGCTTTCTTATTGGCTCACACAATGAGAGAGTAAAAAAGAAGATAAATGGCTATATGCCTTTCTGTAGAATGAGGAGCAGTCCCACATTTTACTTAAAACTTTGTTCTTATTTTATTTTATTTATTTTATTTTTTTTTAAATAATGTGTATGAGTGCTTTCCCTGAGGTCACAACAGGGCATTGGATCCCCTGTAACTGTGTGAACTACCCTGTCAGTGCTCAGAACCAAACCCAAGTTTCTGCAAGAGCAACAAGTCAGATCTCCAGCCCCTTGTCCTTGTTTTTCAAATCTGTATGTGTATGTTGGAGTGGGACATATCTGTGGGTGCAATTGCTGTAGTGGTGGCCAGAGGACAACTTTGTGGAGTTGGTGCTCTCCTCCCACTTTTATGTGAGTCTTGGGGATCAAACTCAGATCTTTAGGCTTACATTGGGAGCTCTTTACCTGCTGGGCCATTTTGGTGACCAGCTTTTCAATTAAAAAGGGGGGGGGGGGGGAGGGTCTCATTTTGTATAGAAAGCTGGCCCCGAATTTTCTGTGTAGCTCTGACTGGCCCGTGTCCTGAAGAACAAGCAGCCTGTGAACTCCCAAGTGCAGGCATTATAAGTTTGTGGCACTACACTTGAGTTAGTGTTAGCCGGCTATCTATGTTGACTCTCACTGTGTTTCTCCCTCCTAATGCTCAAACACTGTCATTGGTATCAATTTCCATTAACATATAGTGGTCAACTGGGAACTTACTGGGTACTTTATGTTGTCACCAGTGAAAATGTATGCATTAAAGAAGATTCTAAGGAAGCTGAATGCATGTGCCAACCAATTCAGGTCAAAGGAAAGTTGAGAAGAAAGGGTAGTCCAGTCTGAGGGGATTCAATGTAGAAAGTTCTAATAAGGGGGATCAAATCCAATGTACTCTGAGGAGGGAATTTGAGAGAGAATGTTGGAAGATCTACTAAATGGTGGGTCACAAAGAATCCTACAAGTTTTCAGGAAGTAAGGGTAGTAAGCTGATTTTAAGATTTGAGAGGGTAAGATGGCTTTGTAGTGAGTCCATTTGGGGGTGTACTGAACTGTTTTCCACTAGTTAGTCACTTTCTTTTTTGCTCAAGGTTGGTCATAAGAGAGTTCTTCTGAGTGATATAAAAGATGTTACTGAATCTTAATGTGAGTCAGTAGGTAAGCCTGCAACTGCTTTTTCTTTTGAGTACTGAATCCTCCTGCAAGGGCATGCCTTTGGCTCCATGTCATTAATTGACCCCAGCCAGCTCTTGCCCATGCCATCAAGATAAAAAACAGGAACTTGTCAGATTTTCAGTTCCTTCCTGTGTTTACGGGTTCTGGTTGGCTGTTGGAACTTTACAGCTGTCTTCAGTTCCCTGCACCTGCTCTGTGTTTCAAACCCCAGCAGCAGGAGGCAGCCACTGGTCACAACAGAAAGGATGGTATAGGAGTGGCATTACCAATTTATTTTTAAAATATCATTGGTTGTAGAGATCGGGAACAGACCTCAGGAGAGCTTGAGTCCCTTAAGGGAATAGAATCAGAAGGGTGTTAGAATCAGAAGATAGGCTATGTGGAGTGGTAGCTACTTAAACTGCTTTGTGCTCCCAGCGTGTCACACTCCCAGCCACCCACCAACTGCCAGAACCTGTTGGATTTGTGAATGAAAGATGGGCACACACGCATGCACACACGTACGCACACATGCATGTGCTCTCACTTGTTAATTTTAATATACCTTGACTAGCTCGAAGGCTGAACAGTTCTAATCCTTTGCACTGCTAGTAAACATTTCCCTCCTGTACTTCTGAGTTAACATCTTTTAAAATCTATTTCATCTCTGTTACCCAAAACACAATTTGAGAAATGGCCTGTGTGGCAATTTTCCCCTGATTCTCACAGGTCGGTTGGCCTTTAGATCTGGTCTTTCTTCTGTGTCAATGTGATCTCTGCCTTCTTCTCCTCTGCCAGTCCCTAGCCCTAGCCAATCTAAATGTCCTGCTTCAGTCTACCTGCCCAGCTATTGGCATTTGGCTCTTTATTGATCAATGAAAAACCAATTGGGGACAAGGACCTTCAGTGTTTGGACACACAGATTCCTGATTGTGGGGCTGGATTAATTCAAAGCATTAGAACTAATTCCCGATAGATATGGTGACTCATTTGTCTTCCAAAGTATAAAATCAGCTGTGCTTTTTAAGCTAACTCTAAGACATTGATGCACATTCTATTTTTAGTACAATTCAGTGAGTGTAGATAAACATGCATGCGTATTTGTAAATACTGCTTCAGTGAAAATGAACATTTTTATCACATCTAAAATGGCTTTGTGATCTGTTATAAGAAGGTATCCCAGAGTTCTGTTACACCACGCCTACACTACAAGAACAGAAAAGCACTCTGTCTTTGTTCAAAACTGACCAACACTAAATCAGAAGAGGAAGATGACTCAAGTCCCATAAAACCTCTAGCCCTTGAGGGGAGACCGGGTTTTTAGTTCTCAGATCTATCCTTTGCTTTCCTTCTCTGTGGGTTTGCTGCGTGTGCATTTCTTCACCCCTAATAAAAGCTGATTCTGTCAGCTGTGTTCGAGATTCTCCCTTCTGCTATACATCAGACATAAATGGTTTCCTTTTAATTGTTTAAATGATAGAGAAAATAAAACCAATCAAAACCCCTAGATGATAATGTCAGTCACCCTCAGCCATTGTCTTGGTAGGCCTTGGTGGTTTCCCAAGATTTAATTCCCGGGCAATGTGAGCCATTGGTGTTTGTTCACACCAATGTCTGTTTCACACATAAGTGTGAGGTTCCAGAGTTTAGATTCCCAGCACCCATGTAAATGCTGGGCAAGTGTTGCCTGCCTGTGATTTGAGCATGTGGTTACAGACACTTCGGACTCAGACCCTGCTTATTCAGTTCTTTCTAAGTGTCTGTTGCTCACAGATACTGGACCTGTGTCACAGTTCTGAGGCAATGCCATAAGACACTAGAATGCAGACTTGAGGGAATACCACAAGCTAAGCAAGTAGGCCACTTGGATATTGTTAGGTCTGTTTCTGCTACTTTTGTTAGCCAGATGCATCTTGTATGTGCCTTGGAATAGCTAGTGACTAAGACTTGTTAATGTGAATTGGCGGTCATTTGCATCTGTTCTATGCAGGCTCTTCTGGGGAGTAAGTATACATGTGACCCAGAAGCCTTCGCTCTTAATATGGTTCCTCCATGTCCACTCATATACCCCTAATTGAAATATTCCTTTCTTGTTCCAGTCCATACTTTCTAGGCTACTAACCAAAATCAGGCCTTCTTTATATATTTTCAGTTTGGGGCTCCTGCTACCAAAAGAGAAATGAGAAGTGTGTCTCATACGCACATGGTCTCCAGCTGGTCGTGTTGTTTGAGCTATGAGACCTTTAGGAGGGATAGCCTTGCTGCCTGAGGAAGCATGTCACTGGGAATGGGCTTTGAGAGCTTATAGCTTGCCCCGTTTCCACTTTACTTTCTGTTCTCTATGGGGGATTGGATCTCTCAACCTTCTGCACCAGCTGTTTTGAGGGAAGTAGGTCATGGGTAAGCTGTCCAGGAGTCTCTGTTCTTTTCAGAGTCCACTAAAGAACTGAATGCCCAGGAATGAGGTAAGTAAAGACACAGGAGAGATGAAAACAGGCGTTTATTGAAGCAGAAAGTACCATTAGGAAAGGTAGTGAGTATCTCAGAGCCAGAGAACCAACAAGTGGACTTGTGGCTGGTCTTTGACAGAACCCTGATTCTCCCATTTTTTATCCCCACTTTTTCTTAACTTCTTCCTCCCCTCCCATTGCTTCCTCTCAACCTAGATGGCCCTTGGTCCAGGAAGATAACAAGGCCCCAGGAGGATACATCCCAGCTGCAGAGTCTGGATATTATTTCTCTTGATAGTTCAGCTGCTTACGTAGGAATTTTATCTCTTTCCCTATGACCTCTTCCCTGATTGCCTATTCCTGTTAAGTCCTCAGACATCCCCCTGGTAGCGCGATTCTCTGTCTATAAAGTCTCCCTTTGGAACCTAAGCAGAAACAAACTCTTCTCTCTTTGAGTTGCTTCTGGTCGTGATGCTTTTACCAGAACAGTAAAAATAACTAACACACAGGGTGATACCAATGCAGCCTTGCCTGCTTGGGGTAGCTTCCTCCCTCGGTCCCTTCCAGTCAATTCTCAGCATCACTGTAATGCAACTGCCATCCACTTCAACCTGACTTCCAGCAAGAGCTATTTAGGAGGTAGAATCAGGATTCAACAATTGGTTGCTTCACTTTCCTTCTGATCCCAATTCCTTGTTTCTTGTTTCGTTGTTTTGTTTTTTTCCTTCTATTTTCCCTTCCCTGCTTTCTTAGTTTGTTTTCGGTTGCTGTGTTAAACACAACAGCAAGCAACTTTCGGAGGAAAGGATTTATTTTAGCTTAAACCTTACAGTCCATCATGAAGTCAGGGTAGGAACTCAAGGCAGGAACTGAGGCAGAGGCCACGAAGGAGTGTGAGTTACTGACTCGTTCCCCATGGTTTGTGGCACTACCCACAGTGGGCTGACTCTTACCTCCCATAGTAATCATTACTCAAGAAGAAAAACAGAAGAAAGAGAAAAAGAAAAAAAAAAAGAAATGCCTTCAAAGACTTGACTATTGGCTAATCTCACGGTGGCATTTTCTCAACTGTTGCTCCCCTTTCCCAGAAAACCCTCCTTGGGTCAAGGTGACAAAAACTAACTGGCGTGCCTGATGTCATTGCTGTGGTGTAGAACAGTATCTGGCACAGAATTCGTGATGGACGGTGTTATCAGCCGTATGGGCTTTAGAATCACCTGGAATCTCCATGAAGGGATATTTGGATGAGGGCAGCCTCCGAAGATGTTTCTGGGCATTATTTTGATTACCTTAACCTGAGGTGGGAAGATATGCTTACTGCTGAGGGTGACCGTGGGGAACTGTGCTTCTTATACCTGCTCCCCCAAATGCTGACCATCTGATGGAGAGCACACAGTAGTTACACGCTTCATGTAACGTTTTTGTCTCCATTTTATGGATAACGCATCCAAAGGCCTTTTATATTTTGGTATTTTGAGACAGGGTCCATACCACGTGGCCTAGTCTGGTCTTAATCTCCAAGTTCCAGACTTAGCAGACATGTACTTTAGAGATCAGATAAGGAGTCAGAAAGTTCAATGGACTGGTAACAGGCCAGGAGATCAAAGGGACCTCACGGACATGAAGGAACAAACTCTTGACATCAGAAACGTAAGACCGTCGTGAAGAGCAAACTTGAGTCTCCCCAGCAAGAATGGTCTTACATGTACAGGGAGGAGCAGGGCTTTCCTGGACTCTGTTCTGAAGGGAATGAAATAACTGGAGAAATCCGCTGTGTATCACGTGTTTGCTTAGTAAAAAGCCAAGTATGACTGTTTTGTTTTTGCAGCTACTGATGGTTAAATTAGAATTTGTAGACCGTGTAAGCCAAATCTCAGCCCTCATATTAAAGAGATACATAGATGTTGGGAGCGATGCCCTTGAAGCCCTCCATTGTTGATGTTTTTACTATGGTCAGCTGCAGTAGACTAATACAAATCTGTGGTCAAGATGAATAATAATATGATAAAGTCATCCTGTTGACTAATATGACAAACCTGTGACCTTTCTAACATCCTGCCAACATCAGCCGATTCCCTGATCACACAAATATTGTGTCCTTGGCCTGTGTAAATGTTTCTTACTCTCCCCCTCCATCTGTTACCCATGTTATGGTATAAATTCAGCCTTGGGGAAAAATAAAATTGTCGCCTTGATCAGACTCTTGTCTTGGCATCCTTCTTCACGTCTCTTGTCCCCCATTCTCTTCCAGGTCCCCCCCCCCCGACCCATCATTTACACATAGATAGAGGTATTTGATAGTCTCCATATATATTATGCTTTTATTTATAATAAAAAAACCATAAAACCTTAAAGGAAAAACCCATTATTTACAGATAAAAATATAGGTATACATATCAAAGTAAACCTTAAAGAGAGAAGTCAGCACAGTGCAGAAGCTGTGACACCTCTGGGCCCCACCCCACCCCATGCACAACCGAATGGGCATCACAGGTGGGACTGAAATTCATGCTTTGTACAGGCCATTCTGGTTTTCTCTCTCAATATGTTTTTAATGCCTTTTGGTCTAAAGTAAAATAGAAAGCTTGCTAAAAATGGATTCAGATAAAGAACTTGAAATTTCTAATTACTGATCTAAGTTAACACATTGCTGAAACCATTGCGTTGGCTTTGCATTGGATAAACAGCCAGCAAGAACTGCCCTTTTCTCTGTGCCGTTTGGTTCTGCCGTGACCACCCTTTGTTAACGATAGCCTTGTGGGGAGTGGCCAATCACAAAGGCTTCTCCTGTTCAGAGTGGCATCCTAAGATGAGGGGAAGACATGGACTCAGTAGATCTTGATCTAAGTTTCTAGTCTGGGCACTAAAGTGAGTTTAACAGTACCCATCAAGAAGCTAGGCAAAGTGTACCTGCCTGCAATTTCAGCACTGGGGAGGCTAAGGAAGGGCGAATGCTGCGAATTTGAAGTTCTCATGAGTTACTAGAGAGTTCCAGGTCATGGTGGGACCCCCTCCCAAAACAGCTATAATAAAATAATAAATGATAATGTACCTATGTAACAGTGATCTCTAGGATCCAGTAAGGCTGGTTAATGAAGCATAGGTAATTCTTCAGGGACATTTCCACATTTGGGAAATGGGTTGTTAGGCTCTCAGAATGTTTTTATATTGTTACAAATCTATGTCATTTAACATCATCAATCGTCATTATTCTGTTGTCTTTGGGATTCACTGGGGCTTTGTACAGGAGAATGGTTTGCTACAGGAGAAAGCGTCCTATCTCGTTTTCAAGAAAATTGCCCTGGGATCATCAGCACGCAGCACTGAGGCAGTAACAAAGCGACTTGGAGAATTCTTCCTGAAGAGATGAAAGATGGGAAGCTCCCTCTCCAGCAGGGTAGTGGGTGGTTCTTCCTACCTGACGTGTTGTGTTAAATGTCTATTGACAGACTGTGCTAAGGCCACCAGTATGGGACTTTGCACACAGGCCCAGTTTGCATGCATGCTTGAGATGAGCAGGGCTTGCATGCTCATGGTTTGCACAGTCCATTGCCCTGCATCTTCCTTTTCCTCCTTACAAAGATTATTTTAGAAATTGTCTTTTGGTCTAAAGCAAGGGAGGGAGGGAGGGAGGGAGAGAGAGATTCGATGGAAAATGCATTCAGAGAAAGTGTTTTAATAATTACGTGTTGTTCTTACATTGCCATTCAGAGAGATAAATGTATAACAATGCATAAGGCAGAGACTGGAAGGAATCCCCAGTACAAGCCAGTGCTGGAGCTGTGTAGTAAGTAGAGCAGCACTAGGAGAGAGCAGAGAAAATTCTTCATCCTGCAGTCCCTCGCACAATAGAGAACAGGCTCTGCAGAAGTGCGGGGCTCTGTGGAACCTTTAGAGGCAAAGCCTAGCTAGAGGAAACGGTTGACTAAGAGGACAGGAAGCCTTGAGGATTACAGTCCAGGTTCACTTCCAGATCCAATCTTCCTACTTCCTGATCTACTCAGGTGGAAGTGATCATTAGTCCCGCAGTCATTTGGCCACAGTCACTGCCCTTGCCACCATGCCCTCTCTGCCATGATGGAGTGGACCTCAAACCATAAGCCAGAGTCTGTGCTTTCTCCTTTATGTTGCTTCTTGTTAGTAACTTTATCACAGAAATGGCAAAAGCAATTAATACAAGAAAGTCCCTGTAATAAATTATTTTCCAGCCTGTACTTTGAATTATGTCACTTTTAAACCACAATACTGAGTCTCTTGGAAGAGCTCAAATTGTATAAATCTTCCCCAGAATTCATGTAATTATTAAGAACATATTCCTAGAAGATGGTTTTGGACCACACATAAGAAGAAATACTACCACCAAGTTTTCCTCTGTCTCTCTCTTTTCAGCTTCTTTCTTCCTTTTCATTCTTCCTTTTCCTCTTCTTCTCCTTCTCCTCTTCTTATTCTTGGGGGTTCTTCTTCCATAAGTACCCATTGCCTTCCCCACTCTAGGATGACTTTCAGTGGGAGAGTCTGAATAACACCTCCAGTCACATTTTCTGTAACTCATCTAAACACAGATGATAAAAGTGGCTCATTTATCTTGACAATCTGCCTTATATCAGCTTGATTTGCTCTCCTTTATGAAAGAGATATCGGGAAGCAGCAGAGAAGTTATTTATTGCTGAAAAAATGGCACCATCCATTTATGGACTCTGAGTGTTTCTCTTGAGTCAGAGCATTTGTTCCAGAAACTTGGTTACCAAGCCTAACATTTTCTAGGACCTACTTTAAAAATAAAGGTTTATTTTATGTATGTGTACATATATGTCTCCCTGTACACATGCATGTGTGCATGTGCTTGTTGGTGACCAGTAGGACAATAGAGGGCATCCAATCCCCAGAGCTGGAGTCTCAGGTGTTTGGGAGCTCCTTCCATGGGTGCTGGGAACAGAACTTTGGCCATTTGTAGGAGATGCAAGCTTTCCTCACTGCTGAGCCATCTTTCTTGCCTACTATCTGCCTTTTTGAAGAAAACATTGTCAATTCTCACCCTCCAAGACAAACAGACTCGTTTAAGGTGAAAAGTTCAAGTTTTACACAATAACTAACAGCGGGCAAACACTGCTTTGCTATAAAACTCTGACTCCCCTGGATTCACTGAGTGACTAACGGCAGGAAGAAGTCTGACGACCTCTGTCGGGCATGTTAGCCACTCAAGAAGTGCCTGCTTCAAAGCTGGAGGCACAGAGGTCAGTCATGGAGAGGACCAGAGCCTCATAGCAAGATTCCCCCCAGTTGAGAGCAGGGACACAGGAGGGTGAGGCTGCACCTGAAGCAGAAGCAGCATACTGAGGGACTCCTAAGGACTGCAGTGGACAACCTTGCAGAACAGGCGCTGAAACAATGTCTACACCTTGACCAGAGCTGCTTAACAATGCACACTTCTGTCTTAGCACTGCTTGTCCGAATCATTTCTCTGTTCGCTAGATAGAATCTTTTGTGTAAACTTCATTGATTCTTTGTGATATGCACATCATGCATCAAGTCCCTCTCATCTCCCTGTCCCCTAGTATTCATCCTTTGGCCTTGCAACCTCCCCTGGAACAACACACACACACACACACACACACACACACACACACACACACACACACACACACACACACACCCCATCTAAAACCAAAGCATAGAAAGCATCTCATCTTGGAAGCTGTAGTATGTCATAGCATATCCTACAGTGTATCTGTCTGCCCATATCTTCACTTGAATATTCATTGCAATGAGTCATTGATCTGGTTGAAGCTCTCTGGCTTCCATGACACCATCAACAATGGATCCTCTTAGGAGCTCTTCTGGTTATTCTCTTATTGCCCTGTGTCATGGAGATCCTGCAGCTGTGGAACATCAGGACTGACCCTTTCACACATCACGACTCTTTGCGGATGATTCTGTTTAATTTTGGGGTGGGCCAACTCGGAGTCCTGGATCTGGGCTTGGGTGGTAGTTGAGCTGGTTGGCCTTTGGCTCTCCCTTATCAGCACCATGGGGGTGAGCTCTAGATCTCTCAAGCTCATGACCCTGTAAGCAGCTTTCCCGACTGCCAGAGGTGGCAAGGGGCAGGGGAGGCATTATCTCTGCACCCGTGCCACCCCATGGCAGATAAATGGCAGGGTCAGCTCTCCCACACTCATGCTCTCAGGGCTGGCGCACCCATAGCCCTGCTGCCAGAACCAGTTCCACGGTGCTGCCGTGGTGAGGTGCAGGGCCTATTCTTCTGAGTGCTGCTGCCAGTGAGAGATGGGGCCTACTCTCCTGAGTACCACATCCAGTGAAGGGCTGGACCAGTTATACACAGCCTTTGGGCATTCACCTGGTTGCTTGAGGATACCCTGATCGGAAAAATCCCCATATTCTCTAGCGGTAATATGAGCTATAGATATCAATACCGACCCTTGTTGCTCAGTAGTCATAGACTGAGGAAAAGCCCTCAGCGGAAGCCCAGGCTGGGACATCTCCAAGGCCTCAGGTGGCAGGGCTCAGACAGGGTACTCCTCTCCATACTTGGGTTTCCAGTTCCATCTCTTCATAAGACTCAAGCTGCTCCACGTTTTCTCTGTCATCTGACCAGCATATACTTGCACACTGTGATAGCTCCCACTGCAGGCTGGCCACATGGCTGGGGGGCCCCTGGGTGACATCCTCCAACCTTGCTCTACAGGATGGCGGCAAGCCGGTGTTGATGGCCCACCTGTGCCATACTTGCAGGGCAGGTCTGTGGGAGGCATGGTGGTCCACAGGTCTCTGTCTTCCTCCTCCTGTGCTTCACTGCCTGGATGTGATTTGATTTGACTGATTTGATTTTTAGGAGTCCTAGGCATAGTAAGACAGCTTTGACCATCAAGCCAAGCATCGAGCTAGGTTGACAAAAGAACCGCCCTCTGCTCTGTCCCTGACTGGTGCAAGAACAAAACCAACAATAATCTGTCTCTTGGCCCATTCCCAGGGAGGGTTCAGGGTCAACAAAGGAGGGTGCTCTGCTGTCTCTAGGGAAAATACAGAAGAGAACTACTCAGTGTCTGTTTTAGGGAGCGGAGAACCATTTCAGGGTCATTGAAAAATATATTCCTACAGAATCAGTCTTTGTTGCTCAAATCGTCAAGATACTCTATCTGATTTACCTGGATGAATGATCCCTTTTGATTCTTTCCTTCCAAGTTTTTTTGTTTGTAATTGAAAAAAAAAAAAAAACCCAAGGATAAGAATGATTTTGAGACATCCGTCAGTCATTATATGCAGAGATTTTTTTGTGTGTGTGTTTCTGACTTTGTGCTCACAACACTACAACAACATCAGGAAAGAACTGGGTGAGAAGTCAAGTGGAGGCCCATGCTAGAAATTCCAGTATTCAGGAGGCTGCGACAGGAGCATCTGAAGTTCCAGGTTGGCTTGGGCTACGTGATGAGACCCTTGCTCAGGGACATCTTAAAAAAATAATTTCTGGTCTGTAGTTTATTATGCAAAATTTAAAGTTATCTGACTATGATTTTTCTTGTAAGGAGTTAATTCATTTAGCTTAGAACTATTCATGAATTTATTATATTTTATTGGTAATTAAGCAAAATACACACACACACACACACACACTCACTGAGCATAGCAGTTTTTCTAGATGTAGCAAATATTGTTATTAATTCCAATGTGTAAGTCAGCTCACAACTGATGGCTTTGGAGTGAGAGTTGTACAGATAAGACATAGGTTAAGTTAAGTTGGCAACCTTGACTCAAGAGCATCCTGCCGGGTCTCCCTGGGAAGCTTGTCTGACGTGGAGAAAGTCTCTGCTTTCTTCTCTACCCGGAAGCACCTCATCTTTCTGAAGTGGTTATGTGACTGCTGACCCTGGTCCACCATATCCCATCAGCACACTGAACTGATTGTGCTTCATTTACTCATCCCAGGCTTGCTATAATTTGAATCTGGAATGGAACCAGTCAGTAGATAATTAGAATGTTTAATGAGGGTTATTATCAGTTACTGCTCACAGAGAAGAAAGCTGTAAATGCAAGGCCCTTCTTGTCCCAGTATTCACAAGTGATTCTTTAGCGTTTACATATTGCTTTGTATTTCTTAAATATTTTAAATCGTCTTTCCCATCATCCTTTGGAGAAAAATACACCAAACTACAAACAAAAAATACTTTGATTTTTTTTTCTTGCACATTAAGCCCCAGTTTACAGATGGGGAATATGAAACTCTCACAGAACAAACACTAATTTATCCTGCTACAGTAACAAAAGTAAAATGCAAAGCGCTCATCTAGTGAGTGGCCACAGCAACAGCTACAATCAAATAAGGGACATCTGCATTCGGAATGTAACTGGTAGAAAATTTCTCGGGCCTGGAGAGATGGGCTAGTGGTTAAGAGCACTTGCTGCCCTTTCGGCAGGACCTGGGTTCGATTCCCAGCACCCACATGGTAGTTCACAACTCTAACTCCTGTTCCAGAGGACCCATCGCCCTTACACAGACATACATACAGTCAAAACACTAATTCATATAAAATAAAAATAAATAAATTATTAATGAAATTTTGTCACAGATGCTTACAATGTTCAGAGGGGAAAAGAATACTTCCTTCCAGACCGTTCATGCGTTGAGTGAGTTTCCCTGACCATCCCTGACTGCTAATGTCTGTGCCCTGCTTCCCTTCATCCTCTGCTTTAACTAGCATGGATTTTTCTGGGGAATGAACCTATAACTTGAGCTACATATCAGAGACATTTGTTTCTGACTCACAGAGCAGCTGGCCAGTCAGACATGGTTTGAGACTCAGACCCACTGGCCGGCTGCTCTGCCTGAGCCCGAGGACAGGGTGTTGACCCAGTTCTTACAGGGTCTGTTTTCTCACAGCGACTTCAGTGCAAAAATATAGACTCAACACACAAACATAGTCCTTTCCTGGTGGGATTTCCATGACCAAAACAAAGTACTTTGAGAGTCAAGGGACAGGGAGGTTGGTCTACCTAGCACGAGGACATCCAAGGGTGTTTTGATCACATGGTAATTGTAGACTAGAGGACAATGAAGTCCTGCAGACATAGATAGCATTTTCCTTATATTCTCTTGGCTTGTCCTCTGCATCATTTGCCATTAAGAATGTAGCAGCATGCAAATAGGGCTAGATAGAGTAGATGAAGCCTCAGAGGAGCGTGGGCCGCAGCTGAACACAGTAGTGAATGTCTGATCTCTGGCTCTGAGAGAACAGAGGTAGGAATACTTGGGGCTTGCTGCCAACCTGGACTACACTGGGAAATCATGTTCCTAAAACTCAAAAGCAAAATACTAAAAACAAAGAACACAGTCTCTGGGTATGTGCCAAGCAGACAGTGACACTCAACAACAGACCAGCCGTTTTCCCTTGCTGGGAGATCCATCACTGTACTAGGCTAGCTTCCTTCCTCTGTTCTTAGGGACTTTGAAAAGGATGACTGGTGACACTGGTTGGTGGCATACAATGCCTGTGGTAGACATCATTTCCAATCCTGAGCATGAGGCAGCCTTGTGTGTGTTGTTCTGTGTTACTGCATCAAAAATAGCCACGTCAGCTTTCTAGAGGTATGAAGGTTTATGGAGCAGAACTGAGGCCTTTGGGCTGTTTCTGCTGACCCATTGCTGGTCAGGCAGTCTGTAGGAAACCTACAATCTGGCTACAATATGAGAGTGAGCTCATATTGACATCCTGGAGGATGTTGCTGTTCCAAGTCTGTAAGTCTTCCTGGGGCAGAATGGAGCTTGTCAGAAATACTAACTAGAACACCCGGGATGTCCCTTTGTCTGCCTTGGTCCTGTATCACCTTTCGAGATCTGGAGTGTTCTATCCTTCAGTGTCTCTTCTCAGCTGTCAACACATACATCTCTACCCACACCCCTCGTGTTTTCACACTGCATATCCAGTGGGGTGTCACGTTTTAGGAAGGCTACATTGTTGTAATTGATTTTGGACAATGTAATTACTGGTGCAATAACAAGGCAAGAAAGCACACGGTGTTTCCTGTTGAAGATGCCTGATGCGTTTCAATTTCTGTAACAATGGTATTTAATTTTAGCTGCTTGTAAAACCCATTTTCATTGTGGAGTCAGGATACAACAAGAAAAATTTGTCAGCAGCCATTGTTTGGAATTTCTGCCTCCATGTGGGAGGCACAATAATTTCACTCTGACAGCTAATATACAGGGGAAGCAACTCAAGATAGAAAAAAAAAAAAAAGATTTGGCGCTATTGTGTATCTCTGGAAATAATGGGATCAACATCTAAAAGGAAGGGCGAAGGCCTGGATACCAAGCCTCTGCTTCTTCTCTATTTCCTTTTTCTCTACATTAACATTCAGTATCAAAAATAAGAATTTAGACAGACAAGAGTGATTCACAGTTTAAGCTTTATGTGGCAATAAATGCAGTAACTTTATGTGTCAGGGGACTGGACCCTATTTCTTTAATTCCATAATTCCACTAAAATATTTCTGTGGTTTATTTATGTGAATGTGAGTGCATGCATGGATCATGCAGACGTCAAAGGAATCTGGAAGACAGCATCGGCTCCCTGGGAACTGAGGTTAAAGGTGGCTGTGGGCTGCCTGATATGTCAATATTTTTCCTCACAACTAAATTCCAACGATCTGTCTTCACATCTTTGGGAGGCTCTGTGTGCACTCTCATGTTAAGTCTATCAGGGTGCCGGTGGGGTAAGTCATAAATAATCCCTGTAGGAAACTCGGTCTGAAAGGATAGTTCCAACTGGTGCCGTGCATGTCTGGTAACTCACACATCTACTTGGAAAACCTTCTTCTTTGCTTCATGTTCCTTCTGGAGAGTAAAGATAGTCTTGGTTTGTCATATCATTATCATGTAAGCATTGAACACAGTCATCTGGGGCTGACAACCGGGTGGCCTTCTATAGGCTTAGATTGTTCAAAACCTCTAAGGGTTCTTAAATGCATTAATCTCCCTTCTAGCCCACCACCCACTAGAGGTAGTGGAAAAGAAAGATTAACAGGGCAAAGGAGAATGTGGACCTTTATAGAAATATTTCTTTGGAGCAAATCCAATCTGCCTTCAGTTCACATGAGTCAGCAGCAGTAGATTAATCCACTCACAAGCACCATCCACTAACAGCAGGGCTTGCAAACACCAGTCATGAATCAGCAAAGGCATGCAGGTCGGTCCCCGAGAAGTAGCAAAGCTCTGCCAATCAGCCCGAGTTTGAGGAAGTGGCAAGAAGCCACCGGAACCCCAGAAGATTTTTGGTACATTTTTCTCTATGAAATCATGACAAATGATGACCAGCAAAGAAAGGTAAGCTGTACCAAGGCCATCCAGCACCATCCACTGTCCATCCATCGGGCCATATTTATATCCTTTCCAAACACCACCTGTTCTCTCAAGCATCTGGTCTAGCAAAACATCTCATGCTCTCTTTCCAGGCTTTCTCCAGAAAAACACCACGTGTCTGTTCTCAGCAAAACATCTTTCCGTGAGTTGGCCTCAGAAAAAAATATCCTCTCATATGACAGTTTCCAGAAAAACATCCCATGACACAACTGAGTCTCCAAAGAAAACAGAAATTTCCACTTCAGGCTTGACTCAAAAGAGAGAATGATGCACTTGTGTCTTCTTTTCCTAGTGACACTTAGTTATAACTTTAAAACCATGTAAGATGAGCAGTGGCTCCTGTGATGTTGGGAGTTCCTTATGAGCCCTACGGTTGACAGGGACTTGATCACAAGGAGCTCATCTTGTTTGACTCCCTCTTTTGACAGAAGAAAATATAGATTTCTAGCAAAGAAAATGAGTGATGTAAGTTTTTGTTTTGTTTTGTTTGTCTCTCTGTCACCTGGGAAATGTCACAATGGGAAATCAGTGAAGATCTCTTCATTGATTTAAAAAAGGAGGATAGAGACAAAGAGATGTGGGTTAATTCTCACACAAGCTGTGGAGATCCCTAGTAGTCATGGATCCCTTAGGTTTTCTGCCAGTAGACTGCTGTCTTGAGAGAAAGGGCTAGTCACTCACTTTAGAAAGTGCTCATGGGTGGGAGAGATGGCCCATCGGTTTAGGAAGGATGCTAGAAGCTAAGCCGGATGACCTCGATTTGATCCCAGGATCAACTTATCAGAAGGAGAGGATCAATTTCCATAAGTTGTCCTCTGACATTCATGTGTTTGTTCTCCTCTGTAAGAAATGCAACTTTAAACATTGAGATTGCTTTCCCCTGCAGGTGGATCGGCAATCATTAAGAAAACAAGTTACAAATACTGGTGAGGACGGAACAGGAAGCAGACATTTACACCCTCCCAGTGGGCAGGTAAATGACTCCAGTCACTTCAGGTGATAGTCCTCAGAGAACCAAAACCAGAATGTGCCTTAAACTCAACTCTCCTGCCTTCGGTATATTTCTGAAGGTCATTAAGTCACCATGCCATACCTGCATGGCCATGTTTATCGCTGCATTATTCACTATGACAACACCGTGGAATCAGTCTGGATGTCCATTCGTAAACGAATGGATGAAGAAAATATGGGGTTTGTTCATCCATAAAGGAAAATGGGTCTATGTCATTTAGAACTCATATTAAATGAAATGAATCAGAAAAACATAGATTTTTTTTCTTTTGTGGATCGGAGGGGTGGGAGAGATATAGATAGATAGATAGATAGATAGATAGATAGATAGATAGATAGATAGATAGATATAGATAGGGAATTAAAGTAGAAACACCTGTTTCTGGGGAACCGAATGTGAATAATGGAGAAGAAGAGAATTGGAAAGGGTAGGGAGTAGATATGGTCACAGTATATGACATACTTGAACATCTTTATGTACAATGAATATGCAGCAACAAACCTTGCATAACAGCAAAGCAGTGGTGTAAACCTCAACATAGGTATGGTGCATAGCGAGGAGTAGAGCTTTGATGGCTGCTTCTTCATGGATCCCAGTTAACTACCATCTCAACTATGAATACTAAGAACTTCAAACGTATTGAAACTGCATTTGTAGTACAAATATATTGAGGAATAAACACGTAAAAAGTTTAATTAAAAGATGTTTTAACTGTTTAATTATTAGAAACTAATCCAAATTAGAGATTTGGACTGGAGAGAGGGCTCGGTGGTTATGGCTGTTTACTGCTCCTCCAGAGGACTGGTATTTGGTTCCCAGGACTCATACTGGGCAGCTCATGGACATTTTAAGCTCAGTTCTCAAGGATCCAAGGCCCTCTTCCGGACTCCTTCGACATCTGTATTTTCATGCACATACCCATACATAGATATACACATTCACATACACAAAAACAATAAAATGAATCTGTTAAAGGATACAATAAAAAGTTCAAAACATAACAAAACCTTGGTGTTTTATACGGTTCAATAAAAATTAAAATTAGAACGAGTATTTACTGTGCCTTTTACATATAAAAACACAACTTCTAGCCTTTGTATTGATGTTGTTTTACTGGGAACTGATCTAAGACCTCAAACACGTTAGGCAACTGCTCTGCCACTGAACTGAGCCTCCAGCCGTCCCTTTAATTTTTCCCTTTACCTTATATTTTGGAGACATGGCCTTGATAAATGTTCCCTAGAAGGTCTGGAAGTTGTACTTCCCAGGCCTCAGTTACTCATGCAGCTAGAATTACAGATCTGCACCACTGGGCCCAGAGCAGTTTCAGAATCTTTTGTTTCGCCCTTTTTGTTTTTCTAAAAATTAATTATCTTATGTGTTTACATATTAAATGCTCTCCCCCCATATTTTTCACCCTCTCTTCCTTCCCCTTCACCTCTGAGAGGTGCTCCCCCCTCAGCTCCCATTCCCCTGGGCATCCCCCTTCTTTGGGGCATCAAATCTCTATAGGATTAGCTGCAGCCCCTCACACTGAGGCCAGACAAGACAGCCCTTCAGTACATATGTGCTGGTGGCCTCGGACTAGCCCCTGTAAGCTCTTTGGTTGGTGGCTTAGTCTCTGGGAGCTCCCGGGGGTCTGGGTTAGTTGACACTGTTGGTCTTCCTATGGGGTTGCCATCGCCTTCAGCTCCTTCCCTCCTTCCCCTAACTCTTCCATAGGGGTCCCTGACCTCAGTCCAATAGTTAGTTGTGGGTGTCTCCATCTGTCTCAGTCAGCTGCTGCTAGACTCTCAGAAGACAGCCATGCTAGGCTCCTGTCTGCAAGTACAGCATGGCGTCAGTAAGAGTGCCGGTGTTTAGTGCCCCCCATGAGATGGATCCCAAGTTGGACCAGTCACTGGATGACCTTTTCTTCAATCTCTGCTCCATTTCAGACAGGAGCAATTCTGGGTCAAAAGTTTTGAAGGTGGGTTGGTGACCCCTTCCCTCTACCGTCTGTCTCGACAGGCTCCATCTCCCTACTGTTGGGCATTTTCCCTAAGGTCACATTATTGAATTCTAGGAGTCTCTCACATCCCAGGTCTCTGAGACTATTTAGAGGTTCACTACCCCCTGTCCCAGGCAACTGCATATTTCCATTCAATATTCTGGGTCTCTGGTCTTTGTTCCTGTGCCCCCACCCTTCTATCCGATCCTGCCCCGTTTCCCCATTTCCATCCCCTCTCTCATTCAGGTGCATCCCTCCTTCTCCTTCCCTGATTATTTTGTTCCCCTTTCTAAGTGGGATTGAAGCATCCTCACCTGGGCCTGTGGGTGTATCATGGGTATTCTGCACATTATGGCTAATATCCACTTATTTTTGAGTGCATACCATATATGTCCTTTGGGTGTGGGTTACGTTACTTAGGATGACATTTTATAATTCCATCCATTTGCCTCAAAATTCATGATGTCCTCATTTTCAATAGCTGAATAGTATTTCTTTATGTAAATGAATGACATTTTCTGTATCCATTCTTCAATTCAGGGATGTGTGAGTTGCCTCCAAATTCTGGCTATTGTGAATAAGGCTCCTTTGAACATAGTGGAGCATGTGTCCTTGTGGTATGGTGGGGCATCTATTGGGTATATGCCCAGAATGTTATAACTGGGTCTTCAGGTAGAGCTATTTCCAATTTTCTGAGGAACCATCAGATTGATATCCAGAGTGGTTGTACCAGTTTGCAATCCCACCAGCAATCGAGGACTGGTCCTCTTTCTCCATATCCTTACCAGCATCTGCTGTCACTTGAGTTTTTGATCTTAGCCATTCTGATTGGTATGAGGTGGAATCTTACAGTCATATTGATTTGCATTTTCCTGATGACTAAGGATGTTGAACATTTCTTTCAGTGCTTCGCAGTCATTCGAGATTCCTCTGTTGAGAATTCTCTGTTTCGATCTGTACCCCATTTTGTGTTTGGGTTATTTGGATTTTTGGATTCTAACTTCTTGAGTTCTTTACCTATTTTGGATATTAGCCCTCTGTCAGATGTAGGGTTAGTGGAGATCTTTTCCCAATCTGTAGGTTGCTGATTTGTTCAATTCACAGTGTTCCTTGCCTTACAGAAGCTTTTCGGTTTTACGAGATCCCATTTGTCAATTGTCTTAGCACTTGAGCCATTGGTGTTCTGTTCGGGACATTTTCCCTGTGCCAATGCTTTTGAGGTTTTCCCCCACTTTCTCTTCTATTAGATTCAGTGTAACTGCTTAGACTTGTGCTTTGTGCAAGGCTATAAATATGGATCATTTTGCATTCTTCTACATGCAGACTGCCAGATAGACTAGCCCGTTTATTGAAAGTGCTTTCTTTTATTCCACTATACGTGGTTTTGGTGTCAAAGATCAAGTGTCCAGAGGTATGTGGGTTTATTTCTGGGTCCTTAATTCTGTTCTTCTGGATGACCTTTCTGTCTCTGTACCAACATCAGCAAGTTTTTATCACTATTGTTCTGTTGTACATCTTGAGGTCAGGGATGGTGATTTCCCCAGAAGGCCTTTTATTTTTGAGAATTGTTTTGACTTTTTTATTTGTTTTGTTTTTCTATATGAAGATGAGAATTGCTCTTTCCATGTCTGTAACGAATTGTGTTGGAATTTTGATGGGGATTGCATTGAATCTGTAGAGTGCCATTGGTAAGATGGCCATTTTTCCTGCCCATCCATGAGCATGGGAAATGTTTCCATCTTCTGAGGTCTTCTTAAAATTCTTTCTTCAGGGACTTGAAAGTTATTGTCACACAGGTCAACTTGCATTGGTTAGAATTAGGACAAGGTATTTTATATTATTTGTGGCTATTGTGAAGGGTGTTGTTTCCCTAATATCTTTCTCAGCTCATTTATCATTTGAATAAAGGAAGGCTACTGATTTGTTTGAGTTAGTTTTATATCCAGCCACTTTGCTGAAGTAATTTTTCAGCTGTAGGAATCCTTTGGTAGAATTTGCTGTATATTGCTTTTATTATGTTTAGGTATGTGCCATAATTTCCTGATCTTTCCAAGACTTTTAACATGAAGGAGTGTTGGATTTTTGTCAAAGGCCTTTTCAGCATCTAAGGAGATGATCATATGACTTTTTCTCTGTTCGTTTATATATTCAATTAGGTTGATGGATTTTCATTATATTCAATCATGCCTGCATCCCTGGGATGAAGCCTACTTGGCTGTGGTGAATGATGTTTTTGATGTGTTCTTAGATTTGCAATAATTTTATTGAGTATTTTTGCACTGATATTCGTAAGAGAAATTGGTTTGAAGTTTTCTTTCTTTGTTGGGTGTTTGTATGGTTTAGGTATCTGAGTAACTGTGACATCATAGAATAAGTTAGGTACTGTTCTTTCTGTTTTTATTTTGTGGAGTAGTTTGAGAAATATTGGTATTAGCTCTTCTTTGAAGGTCTGACAGAATTCTGCATTAAAATCATGTGGTCTTGGGCATATGCCCAAAAGATGCCCCAACATATAACAAAGACACATGCTCCACTAAGTTCATAGCAGCCTTATTTATAATAGCCAGAAGCTAGAAAGAACCCAGATGCCCTTCAACAGAGGAATGGATACAGAAAATGTGGTACATCTACACAACAGAATACTACTCCGCTATCAAAAACAATGACTTTGAATACCCTTGGCAGGGGATAGGGGGGCAAAATTTAGAACAGAGGCAGAAAGAACACCCATTCAGAGCCTGCCCCACATGTGGCCCATACATATACAACCACCAAACTAGATAAGATGGATGAAGCAAAGAAGTGCAGGCTGACAAGAACCGGATGTAGAACTCTCCTGAGAGTCACAGCCAGAATATAGCAAATACATAGGCGAATGCCATCATTAAACTACTGAACTGAGAACAGGACTGCCATTGAAGGAATCAGAGAAAGGACTGAAAAGAGCTTGAAGGGGCTTGAGACCCCATATGAACAACAATGCCAAGCAACCAGAGCTTCCAGGACTAAGCCACTACCCAAAGACTATACATGGACTGATCCTGGGCTCCAACCTCATAGGTAGCAATGAATAGCTTAGTAAGATCACCAGTGGAAGGGGAAGGCCTTGGTCTTGCCAAGACTGACCCCCCAGTGAATGTGATTGCTGGGGGAGGAAGGTAATGGGGGAGGATGGGGAGGGAAACACCCATAGAGAAGGGAGGAGGAGGAGGCTGGGGGATGTTGGTCCGAACCCGAAAGGAATAACAATCAAAAATGTAAATAATCAAGTTAACAAAGATTAAAAAAAAAAAAAAAAGAATGGGGCTGCTATGAACATAGTTGAGCAAGTGTTCTTGTGGAATGGTTGAGCAACTTTTGGGTAAATGCCCAGGAAGTTTGCTATGACAGTGTCTCCTAGGAATGTCAGAAGGTACACACATAAAGTCTCACCAACCAGAGTAATGAAACAAAACCTGGAAGAGGACATCTATGGAATGCTAATATGGAAGAGAGAAAGTTCTAGAAACCTCTACCCTCCACAGAGAACTACAGCCAATTAAGAAATGCTGACGTGGAAGAAATAATATTCAACAGGAAGAGTCAACCAATTTTTTACCCAATACCACATGGTTGGCCCTAAAAACAAATACATACGAGTAACATTATACAGATTATATATAAATGTCTAATAAATATTTCAAAAATATTCAACATTCTTAGCCATGTGGATAAAACAAATTAAAATTATTTTGAGATTCCATCTTACCACAGTCAGAATTACTATCATCATGAAAAACTGACCACAAAGTTTGGCTAAGATGTGGGAAAACAAGGACCTTATGAACCCTGGGTTGCAGTGCAACTGATGCAGCCCTTATGGAAATCTGTGTGATAAGTTTCCTAAAATGCTAAATGTAGAACTACCACATGACCTAGATATAACACACCTTGATATGTTAGCAAATGACCGTGTATCCTATCACATGGACATTCATGTGTAGTGATTCACAACAGCAAGGAAATGGAATTAGCCTAAGCAACCATCACCTGATGAATGGGTAAATAAAATGTAGTGTACATACACAATGAAATGTTTGTAAAGAAAAATTACAATTCATGGGAAAATAAAACTGAAAATTATAATGGTATGTTCAGTAACCAGAAAAAAATCATCTGGCCTCAGGACTTGTTGTTGTTGTTGTTGTTGTTGTTGTTTGGATGTTTAAATAGTTGCTTGTATTTTCTTAGGGGTAATGAGATTGTGTAGATAGTTTATCTGATCTTGGTTTAACTGTGGTACACGTTATCTGTCTAGAAAACAATCTATCCCATCTAGATTTTCCAGTTTTGTTGAGAATAGGCTTTTGTAGTAAGATCTGATGATTTTTTTTTTAAATTTCCTAAGTTTCTATTGCTATGTCTCCTTTTTCATTTCTAATTTTGTTAATTTGGATCTGCCTTTTAGTTAGTTTGGCTAAAGGTTTATCTTTCTAGTTGATTTTCTCAAAGAACTGTTATTGATAGCCTTGATTCTTTGAATTGTTCTTTTTGTTTTTAATTGGTCGATTTCAGCCCTGAGCTTGGCTATTTCCTGCCATCTTCTCCTCTTGAGTGTGTTTGCTTCTTTTTGTTCTAGAGCTTTCAGGTGTGCTGCCAAGCTGCTAGTGTATGCTCTCTCCAGTTTCTTCTTGGAGTTACTCAGAGCTATGAGTTTTCCTCTTAGCACTGTTTTCACTGTGTACTATAAATTTGAGTATGGTGTGCCTTTATTTTTAAAAGTTCTAGAAGGTCTTTAATTTCTTTATTTCTTCCATGACCAAGTTATCATTGACTAAAGAATTGGTCAGTTTCCAAGAGTATGTGGGCTCTCTGTTGTTTTTGTTTTTACTGAAGTCCAGCCTTAGTCTGTGGTGATCTGACAGAATGAATAGGATAATTTCATCTTGTATCTGTTGAAGCATGTTTTGTGTCTGATTATAAGGTCCATGCAGTGCTGAGAGGAAGGTATATTCTTTTGTTTTTGGGTGAAATGTTCTGAAGATATCTGTTAAGTTTATTGGTTCATAACTAGCAGCTGAGGATGACCTGAGCTTCTGACCCTCCTATCTCCACCTCCCTAGTGCTGGCATTACAAGCATGTACCGGGTTTACTCAGTGCTGTGGACTGAACCCTAGGCTTCACGCATTTTAGGCAAGTACTCTATCAACTGAGCCATATCTCTAGCCCTGATCTATCTTCTTTAGGGTTCAAATTCTCTTGGGTGGTCCCAAGGGAATATATTCGATGTGAGAGGTGACACTGCGCATCTTTATAGTTAGGCGACAGTCAGAGGATAAGATAAGCAACTCTTAGAAGATAATTTCTGCACTTGGTTCCTGACTCAGTCTTTTGCATTTATCCTGACTTTGATTTTATGTCTGAAAGCTGCATTGGTAATGAAAAACAAGATGAGCAATTAGTTTCTCACCTTACAGGTGTCAAGTAGAAATTTTCAGTTACTGAGAACAGAGAAAACTAGCATTTGTTTTTTTATTGTTTGGTTTTTGTTGTTGTTGTTGTTGAGGATGTGAAGGATGTGAATGTTTACTTATAACAGAAGTCCCCAAATACTGTGTGCATGGGGATGATTTGCTGAATTTACTTTCAGTAGCTAAACTCTTCCTTGCTAGTTCCTGTTTTTTCTGTCATCTCAAATCACTTTTCTGGTCCGACAACCACAGGTGTGCATGGAGTTTCGATGGATGGAGGTCCTTTGACCAGAGACCACTGGATTCAGCAAGAGGATCGGTTTCTCGGGATACACCAGGCTGAGTTCACCGGGGACTGGCCCCACGGAACCAAGGTCTTTTTATAGGATGGGGAGCAGAACGCTACAGAAGCAATCTTGGATTCTTTCAAGGGTTTAGCCCGGGGGCAAGTTCTCTAGCTACTAAAACTCTTCCTTAGCCCCAAGTTCTAGCTAACTTTTCTGTCATCTCAGGCGCCAACCCCAGTCGTCCTGTTGATGCCTTCAACCTTTTCTTGGCCTGACTCAGTGTTCTAACCTTCCTGAACCCATCTTAAGTACAGCCTTGCAAAATATTGCTGCTAAGCTGGGGTCTTTCAATATTAACATTGGTGTAAAACCAATAGAAGTTCGGGGCACTTTAGACTTTAAGGTCATTTTAGATTTTAAAATGAGATGGTGCCTATAAGTGCCTATAAGAAACAGGACTGAGTTTAACGTCATATTCAACAAACTTTTTCTTTAAATCTACAACTAATCCTCAACCTTGTTGAGTGATTGGCACTACTGTTTTTTATCCATATTTCCCTTTGAGAGAACAAAATAGATTCAAAGAACAAATAGATTCCAAAGGACTTGAAGACATGATCCCAGCTTCCTAGCTGCCCATGGAATTCCTGGGCAGGAGGCTAGACGCGTTGCAGTGCGATCTGAGGCAAGTTCAATCCAGTTGTCCCTATGTGGAAGAGGTCTAAGCTGCATAGAGTTTGTAACATAGCAGTTGTTCAAGAACAGTGCTCAAGGAGAGATGGGAACATGGGTTCCTAGAAAGCTCTTCATTCTGGAAGGATGTGCATAGCCTGAGTTTTGAGGAAAGTCCTCCAGAGACAGAAATGGGCTCTGCACAAAACCTGTGATAGTTCTGTGTATAAGTCCTGATAAGTGAAACCCATCCGTTTGTCTAACATGACTCGGTATGATCTCTTTCTCTGTGTACTTTTTCTGACTTTGTCTCATTCCCTGTCCCTCATCTATCTCTGTGTCCCCAGTGAGCTGTCTTATGAGCTGTCATTTCTGTTGGCTCTTGCCTTAGGTCAGTCAGATCACGGACTCTGCTTGCCGCCAGCTGAGCGCCCTGTGCAGGAGGTCTAACGCCTACTTCCATGACGTTACCATTCACAGTCCGCTCGTGGAGGCCGACCCTGATCATGTGTTAAAGTCTGCACCCGGCTACATTTCTTAAGGCTTCTTTCCTTTCCTTTTTTTCCCACACTACATTTGATCCTGTAACAGAATATAAGGTTTTCTTTCTAGTGTTTGTTCTGTATTTACTTCTTAGCCTCTGCAAAGGCTAGCTCCATAAAATGCTCAGTTTGTGAGTATGAGAGCAAGGCAGCAGCACCATGCGGTAGACACTCGAAATGAGCTCTGAAGAAGGGAAGAGGTCCTAGGTCTCCCAGCCAGCGCACACCAGCTGCCTGCTTCTAGCTGGACTTGGTCAGAGAGGGGCAGACATGGTGTTACCCTTCTACCTGAGAGTCAAGGAAGAACAGTGGTGACCTAACAGTGAGACGTCCTTGAAAGGAAAGCAGAAGGGGCTTTCCATGCAAGAAAAATCAGGAATCATGACTGTGATACTCTACATTATTACTATGGTGCTGTAACTTGCTGAGCACCCTCCAATGTATGTCCACCTTACAAGAAAATGCTTACTCATGTATTTGTTCTTACACACACACACACACACACACACACACACACACTCTGTAGACTAGGAAGGGATACACTTGAGAACTTCCTGCTTCAGCCCCTCCCACGACTGATGGCTGGAGCATGAGCCCAGCTGTGTTCATTTTCTTAGCCTGTTAATTCTAGGAATACATTTCCTAAAACACTCAAACATTTTGAAGTGGCATTATGTGTATTACTTATGTGTATTACAATTGGATGTTATATAATGTTAGAAAGGTAGAAATTGAAGTTGCTGGATGTGGTGGTCCCCAACTTTGATTTCAGGGCTCAAGAGCCAGAACGGTGGATTTCTTTGAGTTTGAGGCTAATTGCTTTACATAGGAAGTTCCAGGTCATAGTGAGACCAGGTCTCAAAAAGCGAAGCAAAGCAAAACAAGATGGAAATTGGAAACAAACAAGGAACCATAGCAGCAATAACAAATCCAAGTGGAAACGTGTAAGCCTGGATTGCACGTTTCCTGCACTGAGACTGAAGTTTAAGACGCAGGGAAGTGCCGATGCCAGTGGCTTTCTAAGTTACAAACGAGGCTCAGAAGCAGCAAATTTTCGCAATTGTGAGTGTAAAAGAGGTGTTCGACTAGAGAAAAATCAAGAGCTTGTGTAGTAAAACCATGGTTGAAAGGGACTTGGACCATTGTTAGCAAAAGGTCTGTTTCCGTAATAAATAAACAGTATTAATAAATCATTGAAAACATAGTGATCTGGGCTTGGTGGTAGACGTCTTTAATTCTAGAACATCAGAGGCTAAGATAGGAGGATCCTGAATTCTAAGGCCACTTGGACTTATTTATTTTCCTTTGGATTTTTTTCAGACCGGGTTTAAAAAGCAAACAAAACAAAATATAAAAAAAAAAATCAGCCAAATACTGTACTGTGAGAAAGCCTCAAAAAAAAAACAAAATACAATGAAATAGACTTTATGAAAGAGCAAGCAGGCATACTTATTGTTGAGGGTTCTCAGATAGTATAAAGTTTAAAGTGCAGGCGACATTCGGTGTTGGTACAACAGAGAAGACAGCCTTGAGAGAGAAGGGAGAGTGGAGATAGTGTCAGGCTACCGAGAGATGGTGGCCAGGTGAGGTTTTGGGTGTGCTGTAGGTGAAAGAAGACACACTGGCTGGTGATGTCACTAGAGAGTAAAATGGGGACCCGGACACTGAGGAATGAGGGCAGCAGATAGAGAAAGGAGAATCCTGGGGCATGGGTGCTAGAAGAGCTTAGAGTACAGATGGTAAAGGAGGTACCTAGGTGTAAATCCCCTAGGGCGCTGAGCACACAGAGGGCTACGGGGAATGCCAGTATCCTAAAATCTCCAGGGATAAACAGCTATTTAGAGAATCAAGGGAACCAGGGTGATAGCAGACATTTCAATCAGCACAAATGAACATTCAGATTCATTGGGAAGGTTCAGTGGCTCGAAAGAGCTCACCAGGGAACTGGGATGGAACCATTTGACTATGTATGTTTGTGTACATGTGTGTGTATCTCTCTCTCTCTCTCTCTCTCTCTCTCTATATATATATATATATATATATATGTGTGTGTGTGTGTGTGTGTTCATGTATGCATATGTGCGTGTATATACAAGTATACATGTATGTGCACATATGGATATATGTATGTGTGTATGTATTATATCACATCATTTGGCTGCAAGAGGACTTAGCCTATAAATATAGACTTAAACTTAGACAACTAGTATACAGTCAGGCAAGGAACATGCCTTTGATCTAGCATTTGGGAGGCAGAGGCAGGCAGTAGTCTGTGCAGAAAGTTCTTAACCACCCTGAGTTGCCTAGGGAAACAGTCTCATTAAAAACAAAAAGGAAAGGAGGGAAGGAAAGAAAACAGGAAGAAAGGAAAAGAGAAAGCAAGCAAGCAGGAAAGAAAATGTGTACAAAGTCAAAGGATGAATACTGTTAGCTGATTTTATGTTGTTTTAAGAAAACATCTGAGGTTGAATTTAAAAAAAGAAATAGGTTTGTTTTAGGTATGGCCCTGGAGGTTGGGTCTTCTATGACCAAGGACCGCATCCCACACCCCATGTAGCCAGGAACACACGCTTATTTGTGGAGATGGAAAAACAAGAGGGTGGGCGTGTGCCTGGACGGACGGTAGGAGCAAGAGGTGGGGGGGGGGGCGAACAAGCATCCAGAAGCAACTTCTCCTTCTTGCAGGATGCGTGAGTTCACTCACAAAGGCTCCCTCTGACGACCCCCAGCACCTTCCACTGCCTTAGCTCCTAACACTCTTGAAACGGCCATCACGTATCAACACGAGGCTGACCATGTGGCTCCGTAGTGATGCTTGTGCTTGGGATGTGCAAGGTCCCGGGTTCAATTCCTGATGCCACCACCAACTTCCCAAAGTGAATTTCAGAGGGGACAAGTCATATGCACGTTATAGCAGGTGAACAATAACTATTTAAGAGAGACATAAAATCGATATGCTAAGTATAAAATGATTAAGACATTCAAACTGACCAGGCTCATTAAATAATTGAGTCTGACTACCTATAATTTTCTCAATTGTGTATTTATTCTTTTTGCATCAATGGTGGCAGTGCAGCTACCAAAGATATTCATTTAATCCCCATGTCACAGTGTACTTTCTATACAACCCGGGCAGCTGCCACAGTTTACTGCAAAGAAACTTGGTCAGTGTGATTGCTCTGAGCGCGACAGCTCCTTCTGCCATTAAGACATGCTTTGAATAGCAACCTTTTGCTCAGAAACAATGAAGTTTAGCCTCGTCAGTGAATCAAGAAGTGTGAGGCTGGGCGATGTGATTTCATCACGTGGAAAATGCCTGGTGCCCGATGGCACCTGCTTGCCAAATGCGGTTTTCCAGTAAAATTGTTCAGTGTGCCACCAGCTGGGATCGAGGCAAGCGCTCCTGGACGTGTGCCAGGAGAGAGTGGGGGAGGGGAGTCCAGCTGCCAGGGCTGCCCAACACAGGATTGAAAGGATCAAAACGGGAAGCACCCGCTTCCAGATAGCAGGCCTCCTGGTTCAGCCAATTATGCAAATGCTGGGTCAGCCAATTATGTAAATGAACTTGAAGCAGGATTTGGGCTGTGCAGTTTCAGACGAAGGCCCTGGTGCTTCAAAAGCCCATCCTGGGTCTAGACTATTTCAACTTTTAAGCTTCCTCTCCAGTTTTTGTTTTATTTCCCCCAACTCCTGGAGAAACCCTCTCCAAGCACTGTAAATGCGGAGAGCAAGACCTTTCTTTGTTAGATGAATAGCTCTCACAAAGACACGAAACCAGCAGAAACAACAGGATTTTAATCACTTGCTGTGCTGTGTTTTTAATCTCAGCAGGTATGAATTCTCAAGAGCCGGCTCAATAGATTTTTTTTTTTAAGCAAAGAAAAGCCATGCATAATATTTTCTCTTTTGATTTCACAAAGGCAAATCAAACCACAGGATATGACGGATATGAACATTACATGGGGATGCAAGACGCCACCTCAGGTATCGGTGTTCACAAACTCTCCTGACGCCTTTTATGGCAGAAGAGGGAAACAGATTGTAGAGAAGGGCACTGACGAAAAATAAAACAGTTCTGAGCTCAGCCCTTGGGGATGGAAGGAGACAGAAAGCAAGTGGCTGTAGGGGACTTAGACATCCTGTGTGGATCCAGTGAGACCTGAAGTTCTGAGAGACCCCCACCCTACGTGCTGCTGCTACCCTACCAGGCAAATGTCAGGAGGAATCAGTAGGGGTCGGTGCGCCTGCCCACACTTTTGTCTCCAGAAAGAGCTGCTAGTCGGAAAAACCCAACTGGGGTTGGAGGGAGAGACAGCTCATTGGTTAAGACTGTCTGCCCCTTCAGCAGGGGACCTGAGTTCCATTCCCAGCACACACAGGAACTAACCTTGTTTCTTCTGTAGTGGAATAATTTTCCTCACTTAAAAGATCCCTAGAAGACATATCTTGTGTATGTCCTTAAAGTGGCTTCAGCCATCACAGTATGAAGAACAGAAAAGAACAAAATCTAGCAGTTCCATTTTGAGACTTTGGATACATTAATCATCCAGGTATAACAGAGTTCCATGGGGGTATTGGCTAGTCCCTGTAAAAAATAGTTGCTTATTTTTCACTAAAAGTCAGTGAAACTGTGTTTTCTTTCTTTGTTTCTTTGTTCTTTCTTTTCTTCTCTTTGTTTCTTTTCTTTCTCTTCTTCTTCTTCTTCTTCTTCTTCTTCTTCTTCTTCTTCTTCTTCTTCTTCTTCTTCTTCTTTTTCCTCTTCCTCTCTCTCTCTCTCTCACTCTCTCTCTTTCTCTCTCTCCTTTCTTTCCTTTTGGTAAATTTGAGCCAGGGTCTCTATATATACTGTATATGGTTCTGGTGGTCCTAGATCTCACTAGGTAGATCAGACTGGCTTCAAATTAACAGATATCCTCCTGCCTCTGTCTCCTAAGTGCTGGGGTTAAAGGCAGTTGCCACCACATCTGGCTCCAGTCTCTTGAATTATACTTTTAGAAAAAAAATTACATTATATTGTCAGAGGGATTTTAGTTGAATGCATTAATAGCTAAGGCTTTTAAAAGACTAATTATAACCATAAGGAGTTATTAATAGACATGTAATATTTAAAAAGTAAACTTATTTTAGGAACATGATGTTTGGAGTGAGTGAGTAAATAGACAAAATTTTGGATGCAGTTGACATAAATAGATTATTGTAACTATAACATAGTTTATATAAGCCTCATGATAACCATAAAGATAAAACCTACATAATGTAAAGAGGCATGAATACAAGCAAATCTTAATAAAGGAGCAGTAAGAGAGAAAGTCAGGTGTGGTACTGGTAACAGAAACACTTGAAAAGCCGAGGTAGGAAAATTACCACAAGTTAGCAGCCTGAGGGGAACACACTGAGTAGCAGGCCAGCCTGCATTACAGAGGAAGACCTTGTCTCAGCTGAGGAGAAGAAAGAGACAGGAACAAAGCAACTACAAGACACCCAGACCACAATTACCAACACGACAATAGTACTCTGTAAGGTGGAGTTTTGATTGAGAAATGCCCACCATAGATTCATGTACTTTAATTCTCTGTCCCCAGGTAGTGGGATTGCTTGGGACGGTTATGTAACCTTTAGGAAGTGGAATATTTCTAGAAGGTTCTATGCAAGCTGCTGGGGGAGAAGCGGCAACAATACTTTGACCTAACTGTAAATATTCTAAACTACAAGACCACCTGGCCAGGCAAGATATCCCTTCTTGTGCAGTATTGGCACATGGTGATAACTGGCTGGCCTCTGGAATGTAGGCACATTTCACAAGGGAATACATGTCTAGTGCTGGTCAAAACATGTAGTGGAGGAAGTCATAGGCCTGGAGGAAACGTACTGCTATTGCTTAGCTAGTCTGGCATACATAGAGTTAAACTGGCTTCTAAATATTTGTTTACACATGCAGTTTTACAGTTATGGACATGTTACTCCTAGACTTAGTCCAAGAAACTTCTCTCAGTGAAGGGTTGTGAATACAGAGAATCATGAGCGTCTAGCCCTAAATAAGACAGGCACAGTCATTTCCTCCAAAGCTCAGGGAACACCATGGAAGAAGGAGAGAATGAATGTATAAGCCGGACGGTAGGAAGAAGAGCTGCAGACTTTCATCTGAGTAGAAGCAATCATTGCGGTGTCAAATTCATAGCAACTGCACGTGCCTGGAGTGGACAATCATTGCGGTGTCAAATCCATAGCAGCTGCACATGCCTGAAGTGGATCTGTGTAAGAATGGGGCAGCTAATGGTCTGACCTGGATGAAGGAGTGGCTCAGGGAAGGGGTGGGGTAACCATCATGAGAGAGCTATTTCCTGTTTACAGATTCAGTGCGGAGGGACTCTTTCAGTTGTGGGCCCACTGGTGGCCCTACTGGGCATCATGGAGCATTCCAATCCAATAGTCACACAGATGGCCCTGGTAAAACTAAAAGGGTTACAAAACAACCCCAAAAGTCATGAATTTGGGAAGGGGACTTGTGGGCTGGGTGGAGTGGAAAACTTCTGTATCCAAAGGTCTAGGCCTATGTTCCCCGATTCAAAACTATTGGTTAAATAATATTGGTGAAAGTCAATTACTAGAGGGATTAGAGGTAGGTGGGTTTGGTTAGGGGTGGAGAAGACAGAGGAGAAAGAGGAGACACCAGCAGGAGAAGCAGGAAGAATAAGAAGAGAAAAGAAAGGTGCCATGAACACGTGGCCAGGAGAAGCAGCAAGTATCTGGAGTATACTATGAGGAAGGTAACCAGGCCAGCAGTTAGAAAAGTAGATTAGGGGTGATCCCCTTAGTAATTGTCAAAGTTAAATATAAAATAGACATAGTCTGAGTCTCATTCATTTATAAACTAGTTGGGGTTGAGTTGATTTTATCAAGGGTCAAAGCTTCTGTTATGAGTGTACCCATGAACACGTATGTACTGCAAAGTTAACAGAGGCATATGGTGTCCTTAAGAGTGTTAGCCTTTTATATTATAATTTGTTATTATGTATTTGAGTGTGGGTTTATTTGTACGAATCCAGAAGTGGGTGTCAGATCTCAGTTGTGAGATGGCCCACTTGAGAATTAGAATCTGAATTTGGGGGCTAGAGAGATGGCTCAGTGGTTAAGAGCACTGACTGCTCTTCTAGAGGTCCTGAGTTCAATTCCCAGGAACCATAATATGGTGGCTCACAGCCATCTGTAATGGGATCTGATGCCCTCTTCTGGTGTGTCTGAAGACAGCTACAGTGTACTCATATAGATGAAATAAATAAGTCTTAAAAAAGAAAGAAAGAAAGGAAGGAAGAAAGAAAGGAAGGAAGAAAGGAAGAAAGAAAGGAAGAAAGAAGGAAAGAAAGGAAAGAAACTGAACCAGGATCTTTTTTAAAAGTTCATCTTAACTGCTGAGCTGTCTCTCCAGCTCCAGGACTGTCAATCTTAAAGGTTTATTGTCATATACAATGGTCTCTATGAGAGGTATTAACATATGGATTTCCTAATTAGCTTCATTGCGGTAATCATTTCATAATATATACAGAGGTCAAAACATGGTGCTGTAAAGTTTAGATGCATGTACTTTTAAATTTGTGAATGTTACTGTGGCACATGCCTTTAATCCCAGCAGTTGGGAGGTAGAGGCAGGTAGATATCAGAGCTCAAGGGCAGCTTGATCTACAGAGAGTTCCAGGCCAGCCAGGACCACACGAGAAACACTATTCTGAAAACAAAACAAAACAAATCTTATGAAGAATAAAATAAAATAAATCCAAACGGCCACACGATGGCGCCAAAGCCTTGATGGTTAAAAGGTTTTTCAGTTACTGAAATGCGCTCACTTAAGCTGAACCGGTTTATTTTTAAAAATGTTTAAGAGTAAATGCTTCTTTGTTGTGTTTTTAACATAACAATTTGTTTCTAATGATGTCACAAGATAGACCTGATTTGTCCTTATTCTTTTAAACCTAAAAAACTGTAATTTATAAACCCCGTGTAGCGTAGGCTTGGCATGGTGCAAAAGGCACGATTGTATTTACACCTGAAGGACAAGACCAGCAGAAACGAAGAGAAATGAAAATTCCATTCCTCAAAAAAAATGCTGAAATTTCCCTACGGTGTCTCTCCTGCAAAAGATATTCTCAACAAGAGAGCTACTTGTACCCTGCTTACACTACACCCTCTATTTGCTGCTATGACTACTGAAAAGAGGGCTCACTGAAAACCTGAGGACTCACCAGCTAAAATCTTTCATTTTGCTCTCCAAATGAAACTGTGAGTTCTGGAGAGAAGCAGAACGTGGATCACAAGTTAGTGAGTACCAGAGATGTAACGTTTAGCACTTCTTGTAGACTCAAGTATAGACATTTGTTCAACAAATGTTCTCCAGTGTTTACTAGAGTATGATTGCAGGTTTGGGAAATGAATTTTAATGAAAAAAACTACCACCTTCTGGAACTGCAAATGCCACTAGCACTCATGACATCAGGAGTACAGAGCACAAAAACTCGTGAGTGTCATTAGTTTTAAGAAGCATCTTGTTTGTTCTAGAATATTCTGATGTTTGTTAAACATTATCCTTTCCCATAAGAAGAAATATAGAGGAAACAATATGTTTTCATTTGGGTGTTCTTTATATCAGCTCTCTAGGTTAGGAGATCTGATTTTGGCAACCTTGAGTCTTGGAGTGCTGATAAAAGATGGTATATATAAAGGAAGTCAGATGCAGAACCATTCCTCCCAGCTTTCAGTGACAGTGTAGACACTGGTAGGAGGAATCATTGTAGCATATTTGTTGACTCAGCTGGTGTGAGAGCTGGAAATATGTACTGGCTGGTCTTATGTCAACTGACAAGCAAACTAGTGCTACCTGAAAGGAGAAAATCTTTATTGAGAAAATGCTTCCACAAGATGCAGCTATAAGACATTTTCTTAATTAGCTATTGATGGGGGACAGGTCCGGTTCATTGTGGGTGGTGGTCCTATGTTCTATCTAAAGGAAACAGACTGAGCAACCATGGGGAGCAATCTAGTAAGCAGCACCCCTCCATGGCCTCGTTATCAGCTCCTGCATTGCTTGAGTTCCTATCCTGACTGCTTTCAATGATGAGCACTGATGTGGAAGTGTAAGTCAGATAAACCCTTTCCTCCCAAGCTGGTTTTTGATTATGGCGTTTCATCGCAGCAATAGATACCCTAAGACAAAAGCTATAGCCATGTTCATGAGTGACATGCTTAATTAACAAAATAGAGAAGCAAATGCTTGAATCTTGGGTCTTAGATTAGGTTAAAGCTGTATAATATGGTCCTCAGGTCTAGAGGACACAATTGGCTGATGCCCAGTGTGGTAAGTAAATATGTAAACAGAATAAAGAACAGAGTAGCAAGGGAGCAGTGTGAGGGCTTACTGGAGAAAGACACCTGAGACAGGCATAGCAAGAGCAGAAAACGAACCCTACAAGCTGTCCTCTGATGCTCATGTCAACACACACACACACACACACATACACACACACGTCACTCAATCAACCAACCAAATAATAAACTATTTTAAAAAGAGTAAGCAAGGGGGGGGAGGATATTACAATATTAAAAGTCCCAGGATGTCTTTGCATATCCCCAAAGATAAATAGCAAAATCTGTTCATTGGAGTCAAAAATGTCCTCTGGCCAATCACATGGCATCATGCAAGATTAGATAGATGATCTGAATCTCCCACACACGGAGTCCCCTCATCTCCCACTCCTCATCCCCACCACATCATCAACCGTGTCTGGAAGTCGTTTCTTGTGGACAACATGACATAGTTCAACTCTTATGTCTAACATAAAGTGTCTGCATCCCTTTCCTTTTTTGACAGATGAGGACATCGAAGCTTGAAGGAGAGATGACTTTTTCTCTGAGGAACTTCGGTGCCAGCGATGGAGCCAGGCGGCTTCCTGCCTCACACGCTTATCTTGGTGACAATGGAAATTTTGTTTTGGCTGGAGGCTTTGGTGTAAAATTGAAAGAAATTTCCACAGATTATTGACAATCAGAGAGCGGTACCATCCCTTCACCTATAATGTTAATTCTGAGAATATTTTTCCAGGTATAAAAGAACAGAGAATAAAGACATTCACTGTCACTTTTACCCACCACGTTCAGAGATTTGAAAGCCCAGCCAATGAGAAGACAATAAAAATTATAGTTATACAGCATCTTATACCTCTTGTACATGAGGTTGGGTGTGGTGGCATGTAGCAGTCACTTCTACACTCAGAAAGGTGAGGCAGGAGGATGGTTAGTTCAAGGCCAGCATACATAAAGGCCTTGGCCTAGGAGAATGTTTACCTAGTATGCATAAGGCCTCAGGCTTAATTCCTAGCACTTTGAAACAACTTCTCATGAGCCCTACTTAATAATATAGCATAATACTAAGATTTATTATGTAAAAGTATTCAATATACAGTATATACACTGTAATGCCAACTTTATAAATGTTTGCACATGTATAAAAAAGTATAGAGAAATATAGATGTTAAAGATTTTCTATTTGTATTATTTTCTTGCTGTTATACGCACGGTCTGACTTGGGCATTTTCATACATACCTGCCTTTGCCTTTCATTTTTGTTCTCCCTATCAGCTAAGTCTGCTCTTGCAGACTCTTCCCACACAGAGCTTCCTGTACTCTCACAGACAGAAACAATTGTCTAAATCCAGGTGTGGTGAGTGTATGAGAGAAAACACGTGATGTTTGTCTTTCTGAGTCTGCCTCATTTCACTTAAGGTGATGGTCACCATCTCCTCCATTTTCCTGCAAATGCTTTAACTTCATTCTTCAAGAGCATATAAAACTCCATTGCATATATAAACTGCGTTTTCTGACTTAATGTTTATTGAAGCTGTTATTTGTAGTAAACTTTTCTCCTGTTAATGTCATTGTAATGTGTATAAAGAGTGAAGAAATTTGGAATGCATCATGTACAGGAGGATCACAGGGAAGATCCTAAGAAGTGGGATGAATCTAATAACTTGAGAGATAATTCAAACTCTGCAATAGAAAGTTGGGGTAGGCTACTTAGGACAGGGAAGTGTATGCTGTCCCTGAGACCAAGGACAACTTCTCTTCTCATTCCCTCACACTGTGGGTCAGAGATCTGCAAGCCACGCCCCATGGCCAAATCCCGATCTCTCAGTACCTGCTTTGTGTGGGGTAGTAAACCAGGAAGGCTTTTTGTGTTTTTTAAGTAATTCAAACGAAAAATAAATCAAAGAATAGTATTTTTATAACACTAAAATTGTATGGAATCTGCCTTCCAATGCAATTCATAAAGGTTTACTAGGACATGATGCCACACATATTCTTGTGTGTTGATGGCTGTCTTTGGTGCTGACAGAGGCCACATGGCCACTGGAGCTTGAAAAGCTTACAGGGGCCCCTCATGGAGAGAATTTGCAGAGCACTCATCTCCATTCTACAAACATCCCAGCCTCATAGATTCCCGAGATACTCTCTGACTTGTTCCTAAACGGTTAGAAGTGAGGGCTTTTGCTTATATTTAGGTTTAAAATCCCTTTGAAACATTATGAGTGGGAGCTGTTGAGAGACCAGAGCACTGAGCCCCACACTGTCATAATGACTGATCTATTGTGAGTCACAGCAGTTAGTTCAGGTGGGGACAAAGATCCTCACTGGACATGGAGAAATCTTACCCTTAGGATTCTCTAAGGACTCTTCTGGGCCCCCCTCCCCTCTTCCATAATCCTTATTAGGTAACTTCTGAGCCCCTATTCTACATTTCTGAGACAACATGTGTCAATCTAATAGTTTATGGTTCTTTGCAACTATGTAGAACACTTTTGATTATGTCTGCTTCTGGAGGGAATGTCTAACTTTTTTTTTAAAAAAAGATTTATTTATTTATTTATTTATTTATCTTATGTTAGTACACTGTTGCTCTCTTCAGACACAGTAGAAGAGGGTATCAGATCCCATTACAGATGGTTGTGAGCCACCGTGTGGTTGCTGGGAAGTGAACTCAGGATCTCTGGAAGAGCAGAGATCTTTTTTTTTTCTTTTTTTTATTAACTTGAGTATTTCTTATTTACATTTGAATGTTATTCCTTTCGGTTTCGGCAAACATCCCCTAATCCTCCTCTCCCCTCTTTATAGGTGTTCCTCTCCCCCCTCCCCATTGCCGCCTTCCCCCAACAATCACGTTCACTGGGGGTTCAGTCTTGGCAGGACCAAGGGCTTCCCCTTCCACTGGTGCTCTTACTAGGCTATTCATTGCTACCTATGAGGTTGGAGCCCAGCGTCAGTCCATGTATAGTCTTTAGGTAGTGGCTTAGTCCCTGGAAGCTCTGGTTGCTTGGCATTGTTGTTCATAAGGGGTCTTGAGCCCCTTCAAGAAGAGCAGAGATCTTAACCACTGAGCCATCTCTCCAGCCCAGAAATGTCTAACTTTAAGGCCAGGAATAAAATTTAAAATGCTGACAGGTAAAATAAGTGAATAAAAGAAAATAAAATATTTGTCATGTTTGGGTATGGTCTGTGTACCCAAGGCTGCTCAGCGTGGCAATGGTGGCAGGTGTTGGAACCTACTGGAAGGTTATAAAAACCACAGAGCGGTACCCCACATCCTTCCCCTACTTAGCTCCTGCTGATGTGAATTTTCCTAAGACAGCAAGACCTGGCTTCCCCTCTGGCCATGTAAAATCTAAATGTGCTCTCTCTGGCGTCCTATGCAGCCACGTGGAGTCTGAATGTCAGGCCGATGAGCTTGTCATATCATTCACTCTTAGACCGTCCTCTAGGCCTAGCTCATGAGGGTACCGTATTGTCCGCTTCTAATCTCCACAACTGTGAGCTGTGTCAGTGGTGAATGCACAGAGACACAGCTCCACACTGCTACTCTCAAAAGCCCGTGTTCCTCTACAGTCTTCGGACCTTCTACTTAGTCCGAATGGGGATTCACGGATTTGACACTGAACCAAAAATCAAGACTAGCCAGCATTTGAAACGGTGTGGAGATTTTCATTAAAGATATTTTAATATAGTCTTAACCATGAGGATTAAGAGGAAGACAGCCACTCAGACAAAAAATCAAGACACAGCCAAGAGGATGACTCAGATCAAAGATCGAAAGGCATCTCACATGTCTGGGTGATGGACGGATGTAGGACTTTGGAAGCTTCAGTGCTCAGTGGGTTTCTGGGTATCCCATCCTTCCTCTGCCACTGTTTACTTTTTTGATATTGGGAAAGGATTACAGCTCGGCTTTGGAGAGGCCCTGAATGAGGTCAGGTAAGAAGCCATTAGGGTTTCCTGAGGGGATTGGTTATATGCACCTCCCTATGAATGAGGTTTCTTATGGGAAAATGTTAGCTTTGCATTCTGGAAGAGGGGGAGGTCTAAAGCAATTGGTGATATCAATGGAGATCTTACTTCTCTGTTTTGACTAGATTCCATGATGAAGGGGTGCTTCTCTGTTCTCATATTTCCATCCCATTTCCCCCTACTTTTCCATCTGTTTTATGGAGACCACCACCTTTCACATTTGGTCCTCAGAGGATGGCCTAGGTACAAACCACAGCACCTTTTATCTTTCTTATCTTTAGAAAGGTCTCAGCCTTATTTTTTCTTTCAGAGTCAGAAAGCCAAGGAAGACATGGTGTGAGCTAATAAAGAGGCATGGGAAGCACCCTGTGAAGAGCTCCCTTAGCTGAGGGCCATAGCTGGATGACTGTCACAGGTTCTAGACTTTTCACATGTACAAGTGATAAGAGAAACTAGGATTTTTGCTGTGAAATGTTTTAGCATTTAAATGTAGGGAATTAAAACTGGTTGGACTTTTTATAACCTGCCAGCTTCCCAATAAGCTGAGACTTTTAATTAATTATGAATGTTTAAGGCCTTAGTTGTTCCCAACTAGCCCTTATGACTTAAATTTATATTAATCTGTGTTCTTCCCTGTGGCTCCTTAGTTACCTCTTCTTCAGTTCTGACTGGGGAATCCCTCTCCTCAGTGTCTGCCTTTCAAGTCTCCCACCTAAGCTTCTCTTTCAGAGTTCCTATCTCTTTGTCCAGAAGTCCCACCTATCCTCTCCTGCCTCAGCCACTGGCTATTCAGCTCTCTAATAAACCAATCAGAAGGTGTTGAAGGGAGTGTTTACAGGATATGATGCAGCCATATGAATTACAATACCAAAGCACTTAACTCTCTGCTTGCATAACACAAAGACACTCTTTACACACTGCACAAAACAATCACCCCAACAGGTAACGAGTTTAAATCTGAAAAGCAAACTTTAATTCCTGTGCCTTCAAACCCTTGAATAGACAGTAGGATTGTGTGTTGCTGCCTTTTAAGGAACTCTTACCTATCTTCCTTTATTACAAAGAAATTTCATTGTATCCAAAGGTACTATGCAAATTTCAAAGGAGAAAATCAAGCAATAATCCTACCTAGGTGTGACACCTATGAAACACAACACCAACTGGCATGATAATAACCCCAGGGACAGTAGTGGCATTCAAACCCTGGTGGTAACCAACAGTTCTGTACTTGGACATAAGGCCTCTCAATAAGAGGGATTCATGCCTGGTACTGGAAACCTAGCCAACTGCACAGGGCTATTGAAGTCATGAATCTTGGAGAAGAACCTACAACCACTTTACTAAACCAGAATATTCCTAATTTCATTCTAAAGATTTGTCCTTATACCCACAGGTAAGTTTAGCTCTCATCCTGCATCAAGGAAACTTCTCTTTGCAACAGACAGAGACCATTACAGAACACCGCAACTCGTCAAAACACAGAGTTGTGGAGCCCAGTCCCAGTGGGTGTATCTACAGCACAAATCTTGTACCCAAGACTTAGGGATCATTATAGAAGAAGGGGAAGAAAAATTGTAAAACCTAAGGAATGGGGGGTCTTATATGAGATAATGTCTTCTAGAAATGTCAGCAAGGCTACACACTTGAAGTGTCACCAACATGGCTGCCTAAATAAGATATGAACAAGGATGGCAGCTCTAGAAATAATAACATGGTTGGAGGAAACTCCATGAGGTCTCAACTCTAGATAGAGGACTACAGGAAACTAGTCAATGCTGATATCGAAGAAATTATCTTCTCCAGGGAAGATCATACAAATTGACTGTCCAATACCAAAGGTCATCCCTGAAAACATATATATATATGTATATATATATATATGCACACACACATATATATATACATACATATATATGTATATATATATATATAAAACATTACATGAATTGAGCAGGGGATATATATATATATATGGAAAAGAGGCCATGAATTTGAGAGAGAAAGAGCAAAGGGGGCATACATGGGAGAAACTGAAGGGAGGATAAGGAAGGGGAGAAATGATGTAAATATATTACAGTAACAAAAATACTATTATTAAAAAAACTTCTCCCTCAAGCTTGGGCTGTTGCTCAGTGATAGAGTACTTGCTTAACATGTATGAAACCCTGGGCTTGGTCCTCAAAGCATGTGCACATGGGTGCATGCACACATGCACACACAGACACAGACATAGGCACAGACACAGACACACACACACCCACACACACACACACACTCACACACATCTCTGTCTCTCTCTCTCTCTCTCTCTCTCTCTCTCTCTCTCTCTCTCTCATCTCTTCACTTTCTACAGGAAAATTCCTACATTACTTCCTCCTGCAGGTGCATAGCTCAGCTCTACAGTACCTTCCTGATCAGAACAGAAAAGACTATTTTTAGAATTGGCTGTGGAGCAGAAGTTATGTGTTCAGATGGACCTCGGCCATGAATTTGCTTAGATCTTGCAGAATTTAAAAGCCTTTTTGTATAATGGCTCCAATTTTGACAATGATGTTTTCAAACCTTTCAGACAAGCACTCCCCCGATCTCTGCATTTACTTTGGAGCTGATCTTTCTCTTCACCAGAAGAGATTATTATGTCAAGTCAGAACGGGAGTGAAGAGTTTCATTCTGGATACTATTCTTCCCCCACTTCTTTTCTGGGATATGTGATGAGTTTGCTTATTTGTTTCCTGAGTATGCATGGAGAGTAAGGATTGCAAAGGTCCTGCAGCACAATGGTGAAGTAAAGAGCACCTTGCTTTCATGGGATTTACCTGAAGGAATAAAGCTAGAGGAAAGGTAAATAACATACCACACTCAACATACTAGATCATGACAAGGGCTACACATGGATATCAAGCCAAGCACTAGTTTACAATGATGGCAATATTATTTTAGATGGCCCTGTCACTCAAAAGACGAGACTCCTAAGCAGAGAGCCAAATGAAATGAGCTAGCCATTAGAGTATTCCCAAGCAGGCAGAGCAGGAAGTACAAAGGCCTCAGGCAGCTTGCTTGGCGTGGGGGAGGAATGTCAAGGGGCCCATGTGGATGGAGAGGATCAAGTTTGTGCAGGGAAGGCAGTGGAAACAAGTCCAATTAGGTAGCCAGCTACCAGACCATCATAATTCGTGTGTGTGTGTGTGTGTGTGTGTGTGTGTGTGTGCCACAGTGTATATGTGGAAATCAGAGAACAACATAGAGTAGGTGATTTTCTCCTTCCATGAGGTTGGAGATCCTGAAGATCCAACTCAAGTGCCCTTACGAGCTGAGCTGTTTCACTGGTAACTGTTTTGAGATTTTTTTTTTTTTTGAGACAGGGTTTCTCTATGTAGCCTTAGCTGTCCTGAAATTGATTCTGTAGACCAGGTTGGCCTTGAACTTAGACCCACCTGCCTCTGCCTCCTGAGTGCTGGGATTAAAGCTATGCAGCACTCTTACCTGACTGTTTTGAGATTCTTTCTGGTGTATTTATATATCTCTATCTGAGTTCTTTTCCTGAGGCCATGTCCTTTCCCCAAGTGCCTGCCTATGTACTTCACATAACTGGTATGACATGGATGCTTGTTTAAATACAGATCAATAAGTTAATAAAAACATAACTAAGAAGATGGTATTCATCAGGAGATAAGTTAAATCAATGATGTGCAGTCTGTGGAAGGCTTCCTGGAGCCTCAGAGTCTGACCGTGCTAAGGGAACTGACCTGCTGGGCTGGCCTTCTTTAATCCCAATCAGACAGACTATATAAACATTACCCCAAAAACCTTCTGCGTCTAGAACTCCACGACACGGCAAATTAATGAATATGTAATACTTGAAATTTCAGAAAAAAATACTTTAAAAATTTTTGTGCTTCTGGGAGCAGATAGCAATTTGAAGCTTATTGATCGCGAAGGGATAATTATAGCCATGCCATTTACCTCTTGGCTCCGCTAAACTAAAACTTTCAAATAAGACACTGTATGTTTACCCAACCCCTACATGCCACACAGCGGATATTTTTCTCCTTTAAATATGAGATAGAAAAAAAGTGTCAAAAACATCTTATTGGATTTCAAAAAAATGTGTGATGATACTCTGAAACAAGAGGACATGGATATGCTTTTGAGATGGAGAAAAAAGAAAGAGTAGGAGCTGTGGTAGTTTGAATAAGAGATGTTCCCCGTAGACTCACATATTTGAACACCTGGTCCTGAGTTGGTGGTGCTCTTTGGGACAGTTTATCAGGTATGGTCTTCCTGGAGGAAGTACGTCACTGGGTAGACTTTGAGAGAATAGAGCCTGGTCCTGGTTGCGGTCTGAAGATGTGAGCTCTCAGATCCCATCCCAGCTACCGTGCCTGCCACTTGCTGGCTCGTCTCCACCACGATGGAGTCTTATCTCTCTGAAACAGTGCCAAAATAAACCCTTTCTTCTATAGTTGCTTTTGGCCAAGACGCTTCATGAAAGCAACAGAAAGTAACTGATAACAGTAAGCCAAAGGCTGGGCAGCAAGAGACCCAGCTGTTCTTATGTCCTTCTTCCTTTTCACAGGCTGACTGTGGTCTGGATCAATAATAGTGGGCTAAAATGATAATTATTATTTTTTTTTTAATTTTTTTTTTTGGTTCTTTTTTTTTCGGAGCTGGGGATCGAATCCAGGGCCTTGCGCTTCCTAGGCAAGCGCTCTACCACTGAGCTAAATCCCCAACCCTGATAATTATTCTTAACCAATGCTATCAATCAAGAAACCAACAATTATGGCAGAGTGCTGAGTTATGAGCTACAGTTTACACTTCCACGACAAGTGACAGAAAACCCAAGTAAAGCCCATGCCAGGCAGCCCAGGAACAGCTATGGCTTTGTGAACTCCCTTGATACCTCTGTTTTCAGGGATCCTTTGTTTTCATTTTAATGGCTGCAGGATGATTGCTTCACCTCAGGTTCTTTGTCTGAGTTCCAGATGTTTTCCTGTATCCGTTGCCAAGCACAGTGCCTACATCATTGGAGACCTCCAAGCATCCAAGTGCTATTGGGTATGTGAGCAAATGACGAGTCTATGAAAAAGCCCAAAGTTGTATCAAAGTTAAAGTTCAGTGTAGGGGGCAGTTCTGATCCTAAGGTTCTGTTCCCAGTTGGCTCTTGATTGGTCAGTAAAGAAAGCCATGGGCAATTATTGGGTAGAAGGCACAGATGGGACTTCCTGAGGATAAAGGAGATGTAAGGAGGGAGAATGGAGTTTGCCATGTTTTGGAGAGAGGAGAACTGGGCAACCATGTGAAATCTCAAAATGGAGTGGCCACACAGGCTGCTCCTACAGGTGGGTAGTCAGGGGAGTTTAATAACTGAAGTTTAGGGCAGGTAGGAGAGACAGAGGTAAGAAATTGGTAAGGGCATGCTTTTCCAGGCGAGAAATAGTAGTGCCCAGAAATTGTGCCAAGAAGGCAAGTTGAAATTGAACAACTCTGTGTCTGTGTCTTTTATCCACAGATTCAAGGGAAGCCAGGCGGAGGCTGGTAGTGTGGTCACTTACCAGACCAAAGGTGGGTAGAGAGAAAAACTACAGATAGTGTGCAACATGGGAGGGGAGAATCCACTGTTAACTTAGGAATTCTCAGATTGATCACTTACACACAGTGATATGTCTAGGAAGAGGGAAAAATTGTTTCTCAGGGAGAGGAGTGGAGCATGTGGTGGCTATAGCACGTGAGAATCTTAAACAAAGGAACACAGGGGCAGGCTCAGCTCAAAGACACTGAGATTTCTTGCTGTGAAAAGAGACATGATGGATAATCTGAGGCAGAGAGCCAGATAAAAGCTGCCTGCTTCATACAAAGAATAGAATTCTAAAATTTGGTTTAATTGTTTTTAAAGATAGAAGAGAGATTGAATGAAAAATTGCTTTAGGGAAGATTTTAAAAGGTCTTGCAGAATGTGCTTAAATTCTTTGAATGTGGGATCCACAGGAATTCTGTGATCAATATTTCTGGTATAACAGATTAAAAGCCTAAGAATAGGCTTATACAGTAAGCAGAAGGAAATTTAATTATAGATATTAAAATATCGAGACATTAAATCTTAAAAAAAAATGGATCGAAGGCAAGGGATAGGATGCCTAGACTATCTCAGACAGTAGGAATTTAGGCCTTAAGAGTTACAGAAAGAGAGAGCCTGGAAATAGACTCATACAATAAGTAGACAGAGATATTAAATAAGTAATTGAGGGCATGAAGTTCTGGGCAGGGGACAATAAAAACACTGTCTCAACAGATGATATTTGCTTAGATTACTTTATTTGCTTTGAATTGTTTTAATTATCAAAATGAGTGTGATTTTAAGTCTGGTGGTTATATTAAAAGTCCTCTGGGAGAGAGGTCAAGCTAAAGTTTTAATGATTTGCGGTTACAATGACATACTGTTTTGGGAGGAAGTTTCTGCATTTGTGTTGACAAGAAAGTAGAATAGGCTCTGGAACCCTTCCAGAGTGAGATGGATCAGCTATGACGGGGGGAGACCCTCTGAAGAACTAGATAAATTCAAGAGGATCAAACAGGACAGGTGAAGATTCTTTGTACCATCCTTCACATAGGATGAGCGAAGACTTATAATTGGTTATTAATAAAATCAACTCACAAAAAGACAACTGTCTTTCATATGCTCAAACAAGAAGCAGAATTTCATCCTTAACTAATCTGTGTACCCTTCCCAATCCATGGAGAGATCTTAATGGTACTAAAATTTTGGTTGTGAGATTTATATATTACAGAGTGCACAGCTTTGACAAGAGTCATCGCCAGAGATGTTGAACTGACCTACTTGGACCCCCTGTGTCATGGATTCCAGTTCGTCTTGCCTCATTTAACCTTGCAAATGCATCTAGTCAGAACTTCAGTCAAGCCCTGAGTCTTCTAAGCATACAGAGACTGGATAACAGATGCTAAAGCTAGCTTTCTTAAAGTCTAACCAATTTTCTAATTTTCCTACCCTTCCCTTCTCCTTTAAAGAATTTTTCCTCATCCTTGTTCAGCCAGAAGAAGTTATGGAGAGTAGCCAGCCCGATTCCCTGGGGTTAAGGGTCTGGTAATAGCTATTTTACAAATTATAGAAAAGTTGTCATTTTAAGGAATTATTTGGGAATAATCATAAATTTGAACTGGGAGGAAATAGGTGGAATTGATTATGTAGCCATAACCTTATTTGGTAGAACTCTTGTAGGTTATTCTACAGCTGCTCAGCATCGGATGGTCTGAGAAATTTAACTCTGCCTTGTTGTGGGTTACATTCTCTGAAGATAGACACAGGGGTACTTTGGATTAGAAGGTAATTACTAGGGCTCATTATCTATGAACCTGAGGCAGGCAAGCACAAGCAAGAGTTTAGTAATCTGGAGACTTATTCTGTTAGGGTTATACATTCCCACTTCTTGCAGTAATGCACTTGTCTGCCTAGCTCCTTTACCTGTATACACTATGTACACACATCGCTCTTCAAACAATGCTCCTAGAAATCCCAGAATCTAACTTGCATTGAGCTCCATGCATACCTCTGTTAGGATAAGATCATTTTCCTCCTGATCAGAAAACCTGGACAGTTCCCACTCAAACATATTCTTAATGCATCCTGATCTGATGCTGGAAGGATCCAGAAATGGCCAGAACTCATTTTCAGGGTATGTGTAGTGAGGCAAAAAAATATATTCTCAAGTAAACTTTTATAAAGAGTCTTGTGTTTATTACACTAAGCCTATGTGTAGTTGGGCATGGATATGATTAAAAATCATTTCCAAAGAAAGGACATGCATGTATAATAGGAAAATGGTCATGTGACTTAGTCTATCAATGAAAACAGAGAACCACTCCAAACTACCACCCCTTAATAACAAGCTTTTTCTCTTGAACCAATAAGAAGCACTAAACAATAACCAGGTTCTTGAGCATCCTTATATTCACTGACAGGTCCTTGAGCATCCTCACGCACTGACTGACAGGTCCTTGATCCTTGAGCATCCTCACTCACTGACAGGTCCTCGGGCATCCTCACTCATTGACAGGTCCTTGATCCTTGAGTATCCTCACTCACTGGTGTGGTTTGCTGTCAGTCTTCACTGTATCCCTCTCTAATATGTACTACTGCATTACTTTGAATATGGTTGTCTTGTTACTTTTGGAAATGTCCGTGAGCTCTTATTTTCAATTCTTTGGAAAGAGGCCAAGAAGCTAGAACAGCCAGCACCAACCTAGACCAGCACTGCTGAAAGGATCCAGATTCAAACATAGGCATGGCTCAGGTCTTCCAAATCCTTTGTAGCACCTATAGGTCAAATACTGTCTGTCAGAATTTGATCATGTTTGGCTGGCTCTGCATCCCTCCTCCTGCCCTGTACCTCCCAGCCAGCAGATGCAAACAGGTCTGGGAATGATGGGAAAGCCTGGCAACATGTGTAGCCTAGCCACCGGCAGCTGGATAGCAACTAAGGGCTTGTTGATCCGCATACTACAGCACTGCAGTTCCCTTTTGCCATGAGTAGAACTAAACGACAAGATCTTAGAAGCAAAAAGATACATGAACAGAAGGGCAAGGTAATAGAAGGCTTCACTCACACAAACAAGGTGCCCTAGCTTGAGCTGCTGATTAAGATTACTTGGGTTCAGTGGCTACACTGTAGAATAAGTCCAAGCTCAAGGTCCCAGTGGAGTAGGATCTTTGAGGATCATCGTCCTATTGACAGTTTTCTTGGATGCCCTCACAAGGGGAAACACTTTTTATTCCATGCAGAACACATGCTTACGCCTTGCTTCCTTACATCCTACTTTCTGTTCCCTTTTGTGTCCACAGACATATTTCTGCTGTTGTAATCCCACTGCATTGCAGTTTCTGTAGAGAGACTGGTTAAATCTGTGCTTCGTACCACACCAATTACTACATTAATGGCTGCTCTCTTCTGACCGTCTTACTCTTTCCCTGTATTGGCAGGCTGGGAGCTTTCTAAATCTCTAGGTTCTGATTCTTCTTTGTTTAAGACTTGTCTTGGAGTTATTTGATTTTAGATTTTCGTATAAATATTATAAGGAGCCAAACTAGTTCTTCAACATTTTGCTTAGATAGAGGAGAGGGAAGAAAGAAGTAGGAAGAAGAGCTGTGATGGGGGGATGGGAAGAGGAGAGGGCAGCTGATATTGGGATGTAAAGTGAATAAATAAATTAATTAAAAAAATATCTTCACCCAAAAACTCAGTTTCCTCACTTGCAAGTTCTGCCTTTGACAGTGTGGTCAGTTTGGTCAAGTTCTCTGCCGTTTACACAATCACCCTTTCTCTAACGCTGAGATCCTGCCCCTTTTCATCTGGGAACTCATCGGGACAGTCCTGGTCTCTCACATCCTGTCCGAGTTCTGCACACATACCTCTTGTGTGATCCTCTTTTCTTCCTGAGCCCGGCTTCTACCTATTGCCATGTTCCAAAGATGCATCCACATTTTTATTTTTTTAGAGCAGCACGACGCTTTCTGTATTGGTTTTCATCTTAGTTGTAATGGACAACTATAACAAAATGCCATGGGCTGGGTGGATTAGACAGCGGGCTCATTCAGTTTACTGTTCTGGAGGCCTGGAAGGCCAAGATTGAATGCGGACAGTTTTATTCTTTTCTGAGCCCTGTTACCTGCTTGCCTTCAGCTATGGGCTTAGCTCCTGCTACTTGTAGCTCCACATAGTAGATATTCTCTCTGTCTCTCTGTCTCTCTGTCTCTCTGTCTCTCTCTCTCTGTCTCTCTGTCTCTCTCTGTCTCTCTCTCTGTGTGTGTGTGTGTGTGTGTGTGTGTGTGTGTGTGTTCATGCATATGAGTGCATGCATGTTTGTATGCAGAAGTCAAAGGACAGCCATGGCTTTGGTTCACCTTTTTATTAAGCCTGGAACTTTGCCACATAAACCAGGTCCTACCTGCCATCTTGTTGTGTTTAGGATTACAGGCTTAAACAAATGTGAGCCATGGATATTCCAAGTTGGGTTTTCACACTGGCAGAGCGAGCTTTACCCGCTGAGCCTTTTCCCCAGGGCCCTTTCTCCTTAAAGGGACGCCAATCTGCAGCAGAGTTTCATCCTCAAGTTCTCATCTACATGTATTTCTCCCGAAAAGTCCCCAGCTCTTGTTACTATTGTTACTGGGGTCCGGGGTAGAGGTGGACCTTCAGCATGTGGGCTTGGGTCAGCCCAAACTCACAGTCTATAACAGACCGTGCTATCCGTTGCTGTGGAACTGTTGAATTGCCCAAGAAGTGCAGCCACAGTGACAAAGGCTTTGCCCAGGTGGTGGTGCAGGTCTGTGTAACATAACTTAGGAGCAGCAAAACTACTCATAACCTACGAGATCAGAGACATGAGGCTGATCAGTGGGGTTCTAACACAAGTTGTTCACTGCTGAGACCGAAGCACCAGAGATCCTGAACAAAGCCCCACTATGTGGCTAATAGAGGGAGTAGCTTATCTGAGGCAGCCAGTGGCCTACTGTCCGCTATAACTTAACAGGGTGAAAGTATTTGTGTCTTTAATTTTGAAACACATCGATTACTTTGAACTTGATGACTGTATTCATTGTCCGTGCACATACTTGGAGCTGACAAACTGAAGCTGCCTTCGTGACCCTTTGCTCCCCCACATGCCCTCTTCAAATGTCCCTGGTGTAGTTTCTGCTGTGCTGTGTCAATTCTGAACCATTAACCGATAGTCAATAATGGAGCTGAGTGTGATCCCACAAGAATCCGCTTCTCAATAATGGCTCTTGGTGAGGTAAGTACTTGGAGGGTAAAGCTCAATGGTAGGGCTTTTTTTTTTACTACTTTGGCATGAGGTAGGAAAAATATTTGGGACACAGACATGAGCAAGAAGAGAGGAGCTAGTTTTGCTTAAGCCTGCCTCCGTTTATGCTATGTGTATTGTAAATGCATATTTAAATTATTTTGAATATTTTAGGAATGCATTTCCCCTCATTTACATATCAACGGCCTCAGAGGTGCCCAAGTGTATTCAAAACAGCTCCATAAGCTGGAAAATCAAGCCACCTCGAGGTTGGCATCCTTAAATTCAAATGATTACGACAGGAAATAAGGCCTTTGATGAGCGCCTAGACATTCCCAACCTTAATCCTGTGTTTTCAACGAGACGCTTTGTTTGCCTTGTATTTCATCTCTTTATGATGCATTTCATGCTGTTGTTATGGTTCGTGCTGCTTCCTTTGAAGAGCCTTAATGCCTTCTTAATTGCACTGTGACAGGCTTGTCATCTAAAGCTCGTCTTTCTTATTAGAAATGCATTTTGTGTTTTGTTGGGGAAGAGTACTGATGATGGATCTGTAAAATGGTGAAGATGGCTGAGTTTGCCTCCGGCCATCCTGTCTGTTCTGTGGTTCTTATGGTATCCTCTAGTTTGACTAAACTAGCTCACAGACAAGGCGGGGTAGGGCCTCCTTCCCTGATGCATGCATGTTCATTCAAAAGCAACTGTTTCCTGTTTACAGTGCAATTTAAGTTGTAGTCACAGAAAAGCCAAGAACAACTGTTATGCACAGAGAAAGACCTTGTGACCCTAATAAGGCCACTGCTCCCGCTCTGGTATAGACCTAGTATGAGAGCATGCAATTTACTTGTGGTTTATACGTGTAGTCTTAAAAATATAAACAACTTAAAATTTGCTCATCTAACTCATTCATATTATTTAGACTCTACTGTAGCAAACATTTTTACGATTACAAAAATGTTTTTGCAAGAATAACTCACTAGGTATTCTGTTTTTATAGGTATTTGCATATAAAATTAATTTTCATAGTTCTTAGGTCAAACTTTGTCTTAGAATACATGTCCAGAGGTATGGATGTTGTATCAAAGAATAGACACATGTTTGAACTTTTTCATACTTTTAAATTATGTAATAGGAATTGTGTGACACTGGCCTAGCATGTAGCTCAGTGGTAGAACACTTTCTCAGGATGTGCGAGGTCCCGGGTTCGAGAATCACAAAAATAAAAAGAGAAAGAAATCAAATAACATTTTATATTTTTTCCTTGCATATTCTGTAACACTCTCTATAAACCTGGTTACTATTGGAAAGAGGAGAGAGACTGGAGAGAACAAACACTGGTAAGATGGACAGATGGTGAGGCTAAACATTCTTCACATAAATTTACTTAGCACATGTCTTTTGATGTATTATGTGTTTTGAGGTCCAGCTATAGTTCCTCTTCCTCTACTTCTTTTCTCTCAAGGTGTCCAGATGCCACTGTAGGTCGGGCTGGAAGGATGAAGTGGAGTCCGGAGTGGGTGGGGTGCTAGAGGATCCTGGTCTGGCTGGGAGTGCCGGGGGTCGAGGGATGGGGCAAGTGCAGGGTGAGAGGTATGGGGGTTGGGGGTGGAGTTCGTGGCTGGAGGACCTTAGTGTTATAGCTCCTTTTAGAGGAAGACCTTCTCCGACAATCTTCAATGAAACAGCTCTCTGAGACGATCCGAGCTTGTGTATATGTCTTTATTCCAGGTGGGCTTGTATGCATATACTTTATTTGGAGTGAACCAGGGGTATAGATAGACTTTGGAGATTTGGAAGGAGTTTTCAGGGCGAATGAAAATCATTGGCTGGAGTTTAGATGCCTCCTTTGCAAGGAGAGGCATTCCAGGAATCCCAGGTACTTGCTGGGTGGGTTCTTATGGGAAAAGAGGAAATTGAACTTGTAGATCTGCCAAGGACGACATGACCTTCTCCAGATAGAGTGCGGAGATTCAGGCTCCCCAGATGAGGTCAGAGATGGAGAAATCCCCCTGGTAAAGGGAAGTCCTTCATTTTGCTCTGACTGCAGAAAGCTATCAGGACAACGGTAGACTGCAACCTTAATTAGCAGGATCTAACTTTTAGTTGATTTTTTTTTCTGGTTTTAGATCTTATTTATATTTATTTTTTGTGTATGGATATTTTGCCTGCCCATATGTCTGTAGACTTCATGCATGCAGTATCCACAGAGGCGGGAAGAGGGTGTCAGATTCCTTAGGACTGGAGTTACAGACGGTTGTGAACCCATGTAGGTGCTGCGAGGTCTTCTGGGATAGTAGTCAACAAGTACTCATAACCCCTGACCAGCTCACTAACCACAAATCTAGCAATATTTTTGTTAGTATGATTTAACCTGTGTATACATTTAATTTTTTTTCTCTGAGATGATGCATCCATTTTATTTCATGTTTTTTCTTTGATATTTGAATTAGGATGTGTTTTAGCTTACCAGAACCTAGTTACCCTCCTGGAAATGTTAGTTTCCAGGAGACACGGGCACTATTTTTATTTTGGTGTTGCTGTGTCCACCATAGACTGTATTATATGCTTGGTCTGCAGCTTGTGGTTCTGTTCTGAGAGAGTCTGGGGAGGTAGGCACAGGGTGAGGCATGTTGGGAGATCACTAGGTCCTCAGCGCCCTTTCTCCTTGCTGTTTCAGTTGGCGTCCGCCAAGCTGTGAAGATGCTTTCTCTGTGGTCCTCTGCAAACAGTCTGCTCTGCTCAAGTGCAGGTGGACAAGTGACTGTGGACTCAACTCTCCAATGCTGAGCCAGAATAAACTCTTCTAACTTAACCTTGCTTCTGTTAGGCTTTTTTGGGGGAAAAAAGTGTTTTGAGTGTTTGCCTGTGTGTATGTCTGTACTATGCATGTGCCTAGTGCTTATAGCAGCCTAAAGAGGGCATTGTACACCACTGGAAGTGGAGTTACAAATTGTTGTTAGTCACCATGTGTGTGTCCTGGGAATTAAATCTGAGACCTGTGGGAGAGCAGCGAGTGCTTCTAACTGCTGAGACCCCCGCCTCTAGGCTGGGTATCTCACCTTAGCCACAGAACCAGTAATGGAGATAGCTTTGTTCAAGCTAGTCAGGTGCTGTACCCCTGATCTCACTACAAGACCTAAGGTACCAGTGTCGTTTGTGAATCTAGGCAGTGAGAAGCTTTGTGGTCACCTTCTCCTGCTCCTAACAAGCTGTCACATCCTCAGCACCACTGTCCTATTCAATATCCAGCATCTATTAGCTACCATTAAGCTGTTTAAATGCTCTCTGATGTTTCTACCAAGACTTTCATGGCAAACCCCAATCGTGGGAAGAACGAGTCATGGAGACAAACTTGAACTAGAACTCTATTTCTTCCTTTTCCTGGTAGGTGACCTTGGGTGCTTATGTCACGTTCAGCCATACCTTTACCTTTTTGCTTATATTTTCTTTCCTCCTCCCCTCTGTCTCTCTTTGTCTCTGTTTCTGAGAATTCGAAGGTAAGAATATTGTTTTATTTGTATTTGTGCGTCTGCGGTTGTGCCTATGGGTGTCTCAAGAGGTCAGTTGAGCGTGTTAGATCTTCAAGAGATGGGATCACAGGCAGCTGTGCAGCTCAGTGTGGGTACTTAGAACGGAACCACAGTACTTTGCAAGAGTATTAGTTAACCTTAATTGCTAAGGCGCATTTCCAGGGCCAGCTTTCTTAAATAATGCTTTTAAAATTTATTCTCACAGCATTTCATAATGTACACATATTGTTATGATTAAGTCTATTTCCAGTTCCCCCCTAGGCTTCTCCAACACACACACCCTCTACCTTCATGCCCTTGTCCTCTGTCTTTATAACTCAGAGTCGAATTAGTGCTTCAGAATTGGAGCATGGGAGCCTATGCCCTCCAAAGAAGAATGACTCTACCTCGCTCAGCGGCCCCGGATGACTACAGTAGCTCCTCAGGTGGGGCAGGGTCTCGTAAGTTCCTCTCCCACCTATACTGCAATGGAGGTGTCATATCCAGAAGACAGTGTCTCACAGCATTCCCCTGCTTCTGGATCTCACATTCCTGTGGTCTCCTCTTCTGTGATGTCGAAGCAGGCCAAAATAAGGGATAGCTTTTAGCCACCTTGAACTCCACTTGACTAGGGCTATACTCTCTCCCTCTTTTAGTAAAGATGTTCTTGGAAGCCTGAGACTTTTACCTGTATATACTATGCATACCCCCAACTCTGAAAAGGGTATCCAGCAACCCGTTAGCAGCATAGGATACCTACTGCATTGGGCTGCAAATATACTCAACTCCAAACAGTAGAGCAAGTTTTTCTTAATGATCATCAAATTGGGAGGTTTATATACAAATGCACATCAGGGTATCCTAGCCTGAGGGAAGGAAGACTGATCTGACCTGGACTGGTTTTGGGTGTATGCACCCAAAAAGGCAAAATCCAAGTGATTAAGCTTAATCAGACGGTCAGTGGTTTGATCAATCTGGCCTACATACTACAATCTAACCACAATTCTGGACTTTTGGAGCTTTCTGGTGTTAAGACTTTCACAGTGAAAGGATAACATAAACCCCATTTGTCCCCATTTAAGGACCCAATTTGTCTCTATTTTGAGGACCAGGTCTGATTTCAAAATTGGCAGTAAGGCACCAGCTTCAGGAACAGACCATAAAATCCAGAACAAGATCATAAAATCCTCTCTCAATTTTAAAAATGGGGAAATATTTTATTTTTTAATGGGCCATCTGCGTTGGGCAGCCCTATTTCATCACATGATTGAATACTCATGAGATAGAGATGTAGACAACCTGTGATCCCCTAGCACCCATGAATGAAGTTCGAGCTTACCTAATCTTTCTAGAGCGTTCCCCCTATTCCCTATAAGAAGGCCTGTGTGCCTTTAACTGAGGTTGCCATTTCACAGAATGGTTGACCCCCACATGCTTATCGTTTCTTCAGAATAAACACTCTGTTTTTGCACAGTATCTGAGTCTGGGGTCTTTCTTCAGTGATTTTTGAACCCTTACAACAATACAATAATTGCCCTATTTTCTTTTTGGCAGGGGGTTCGTGGTGGTGGTGTCTGGCCCTGACCTGTGTGTGTCCCTTATAGCAAAACTATAATTTCATGTATAATGCTTTTTTGAGTTTTGCGAGTTGGAACTAGAAAATTAGGAACCCAGAGGAATTCATAGAAATCCCCTAATTTATAACTGGTAGGTCAGAAGTGCAAGTGGCTTGAGAGCCCTGCTGTCTGACTATTATCAGAAGTACAGAGGTCCTGTTGGGGACTGGGACTCTAATTTGTGGGATCTGTGTAAGTCCTGGCCATTAGTGCAGAATTGAGTTCTAGTGAGTGAATCTGTGACATGGTGAACTAAAACACTTCACAAGAAGTAATCACAGGTCCTGGCATTCCCACCACAGGGCCCTGTGAAGCTGGTGACACATAGTGCTCTTGGGCTCCATGTGGGCTGCAGGAATTTTTCTAATGGACTCCAAGTGACACTTGAGCTGGTAGGGGAGACCTGCTCTTTCAGTCATGACTTCCTCAAAGCTAATTAAAATGTCAAAGGAATGGAACATGATATATGAAGTTGTTATTAGCTAATTCTTATGAAAATTATGAAAATACTGCAATTAATATTTTTATTCTATTTGCATTATAATAACTTAATGTTTTATCATGAAATTCTCCAGTTTGGTCAACCTGACACAAGCCAAGAAATATCTAGGAAGAGGGAACCTTAACTGACAAAAAAATGTTTCCATACGATTTGCCCATAGGCATGTCTTTGAGATATTACCTTGATTAATGATGGATGTCAAAGGGCTTTGTTTTGCTCACTTGTATTGTACCACCCCTAGATAGGTGGTCCTGGGAGAACCAGGCTGAACATCCTATGAGGAGCAATCCAGTAAGCAGCACTCCTTCATAGGTTCTGCTTCAGTTCCTACCTCCAACTTGAGTTCCTGCTGGGACTTCCCTCAATAATAGTGTTCAATCTGAGAGTTTTAGTAATAAATAACCCCCTTTCTCTCCAGGTTACTTTTGGTCATGGTGTTTTATTACAACAGAAAGCCTACCTAAGACCGAGATTGTCTTGAAGAAAGGGGGTTATTTTTCTCCTATAAAATTGTACAACTTCAATGTACAACAGGAGACTTTGCAGGTATCTGAAATTCAAGACAGATTTCTTTTTGAGACAGGTCTTCTTAAGTAGTTCCAGCTCGACTCAAAGCCAGGATCCTCTTGCTTTGGCCTCCTGAATGTGGAGATCACGAAAAGCAAGTCATATGTAAAGGCAAACTCATCAGAACCACAGCCAGTCTCTCAATAGAATCCACAATATCTAAAGGGCAGGAACAGTGTCTTCCAAGCACTGAAAGCACTGCCAACATCAATTATGATACCTAACAAAACTACCCACCGTAATTGAAGGACAAAGGAGAATTTCTCATGAAGAGAACAAAGGGAAGGAGCTCATGACCACTACTCCATAACTATAGAAGATACTTAAAACAATCCTGGGGGGTCTAGCCTTGTCAGGGCCAAGGGTTTCTCCTCCCATTGGTGCCCATCAAGGCTATCCTCTGCTACATATGCAGCTGGAGCCATGGGTCTGTCCACCTGTACTCTTGGATGGTGGATTACTCCCTGGGAGCTCTGGTTGGTTGGTATTCTTGTTCTTATGGGGTTGCAAACCCTTCAACTCCTTCAATCCTTTCTCTAACTCTTCTAATTGGAACCCTCATTCTCAGTTCAATGGTTGGATGCGAACATCTGCCTCTGTATTTTTCATGCTCTTCCAGAGACTCTCAGGAGACAGCTATATCAGGCTCCTGTCATCATGAACTTCTTGGAATCAGCAATATTGTGTGGATTTTGGGGTTGGTGATCCCCAGGTGGGGCAGGCTCTGAATGGCCTTTCCTTCAGTCTCTGTTCCAAACTTAGTCTCAAAATCTCCTCCTATGAATATTTTTGTTCCCTCTTCTAGGAAGGACTGAAGCATCTGCACTTTGGTCATCCTTCTTGAGCTTCATGTGGTCTGTGGATTGTATCTTGGGTAATCCGAGTTTTCGGGCTAACATCCACTTATCAGTGAGTGCATACCATGTAGGAAAATGCTGGGTCCTCTTTACATACCCAGTCTGTTAGTCTGTCTTTTTATTGGAGAATTGAGTTTATTGATGTTAGAGATTTTAGGGACCAAAGATTGTTGTTTCCTGTTTTTGTTGTTGTTGTTGTTGTTGTTAGAGGTGGAATTATATTTGTCTGGCTATCTTCTTTTGGGTTAGTTGAAATTTGATTACTTTCTTGCTTTTCCTAGGATGCAGTTTCCCTCCTTGTTTGGAGTTTCCCATCTATCATCCTTTGTAGGGCTGGATTTGTGGAAAGATAATGTATAATTTTGGTTTTGTCATGGAGTATCTCACCTTTCAGTACAGAGTATCTTGGTTTTTCCATCTATGTTAATTGAGAATTTTGCTGGATATAGTAGCCTGGGCTGGCATTTGTATTGTCTTAGGGTCTGTATGACATCTACCCAGGATCTTCTGGCTTTCATGGTCTTTGTTGAGAAGTCTGGTGTAATTCTGATAGGTCTGCCTTTATATGTTACTTGACCTTTGTCCCCTTCCTGCTTTTAATATTCTTTCTTGGTTTTGTGCATTTGGTGCTTTGACTATTATGTGATGGGAGGAATTTCTTTTCTGGTCCAATCTATTTGGAGTTCTGTAGGCTTCTTTTACATTTTACGGGCCTCTCTCTCTTTAGGTTAGGAAAGTTTTCTTTTATAATTTTGTTGAAGATATTTACTGGCCCTTTAATTTGAGAGTCTTTGCTCTCTTCTATATCTATTATCCCTAGGTTTGATCTTGTCATTGTGACCTGGATTTCCTGAATGTTTTGGGTTAGGAGCTTTTTGCCTTGCACATTTTCTTTGACAGTTGTATCAATGTCTTCTATGGTATCTTATGCACCTGAGATTCTCTTTTTTACCTCTTGTATTCTGTTGGTAATGCTAGTGTCTTTGACTCCTGATCTCTTTCCTAGTTTTCTGCCTCCAGGGTTTTCTCCCTTTGTGGTTTATTTATTGTTTCTATTTTCATTTTTAGATCCTGGATAGTTTTGTTCATTTTTTTCACCTGTTTGGTTGTGTTTTCTTATAATTCCTTAAGCAACTTTGTGTTTCCTCTTTAAGGGCTTCTACCTATTTACCTCTGTTGTCCTGTATTTCTTTAAGGAAGTTATTTATGTCCTTCTTAAAGTCCTCTAACATCATCATGATCTGTGATGTTAATCCAAATCTTGCTTTTCCCATGTGTTGGGGTATCCAGGGCTTGCTATGGTGGGGGAACTGGGGTCTGATGATGTTAAGTGGCCTTGGTTTCTGTTGCTTAGGTTCTTGCCCTTGCCTCTCACCATCTGCTCATTTCTGGTGTTAGCTGGCCTTGCTGTCTCTCACAGTGACTTGATCCTCCATTATAAGCCTTTGTGTCAGCACTCCTGGAGACTGGCTTTCTCCCAGAGGGATCTGGGTACAGAGAGCTGTGTCACAGGGTCAGCTCTGGGTGCAGACCGAAATAACCCTTAAGTCTAATGAGGAAACATATCCAAGAGTCTACCAGAGAGAACAAAGCATGCCCAATGAGAAATAGACTCAGGAAGTTGAATTATATAAAAGAGATTTTAGATAACAAATACAAAGAAATTTATTCAAAAAGGATAAAACTCATCACTGAAGGCTATGAGAGAAAGGCAGAAAAAGGATTTAAAACACAGCAAAATCAACACAATGGAGGGAATGAACACTCTATTCAATAGTAACACTGAATTCCTCCATCAAAAACACAAGCCAGTAGGCTGGACAGCAAAAACAAGAATCTATCCATTTTCTTGCCTCAAAGAAACACATCTCCAACGAAGGGAAACACACCTCTGGGAATAGGATAGAAAGGGTATTCATTCCACACAAACAGAATAGGACAAAGAGCAGGTGTCGCCATTCTAACAAGTGACTGAATAGACTTCAAACAAAAACTCCTCAAAAGAGATGAAGAGAGGGGCTTCATACTTACCGAAGGGATACCTCAATATGTTTAGAATCATCATTCTACTCTCACTACTAAACAGGTCTTCACAATAAACAATATACAAATGGAGGAGTGTCTGTACCAATAATAGGATTTCCCTTCTCCAGTTAAAGGCAATGTTCCTCTCCCTGAGCCTCTGTCTTTCACTCCCCACATTCCCCACATTTTCACACGAATGTTCATTCTAGAGCTTTAATAGTCCTTTATTTACTTTGGAGGTGTATTTGTTAATTTTGGACATTTAGTGTATCTGCTAGGGTCCATCAAAGTCTTCTGCTAGTCATTTAACATGCCCATGGAAATACGTAAAGGAAGTAGGGAGGGAAACTCCAAATATTTTAATGGACTAAAAAACTGACCCAGATCAAGCATCATCAGGTAAGTGGCCATTAGAGTCTGCTGGGTGGTTTCTTGGGGTCTGAGGATGGTCAACAGCTCACAATACATTTGTAACTGGAGGCTACATCCTTTTTATCAACCATTTTCTGTTTAGTATCTCTCTATCCTGCTTTTGGTTAATTTTTTTTATTGTTGTTATCCAAAAAAAAAAAAAAATCTCTGTTTTATACAACTCAGTATTGTATGGGGTATGGCATTCCCAATGGGGGACAACTAGAAACATTCTAATTTATGAGGCAACATTTTAACAATTTATTTGATTCCAAATTCTATTTGAAAGTTTTCTCTTGATCATTTCTAATATCATTGGATCATTGTATGTGTGTGCCCATGTGAGTGAGGGACATAATTAAGATAAATAACTTTTGCCCTCAGTGCTTTTCAGAATGCACACACACACACACACACACACACACACACAGAGAGAGAGAGAGAGAGAGAGAGAGAGAGAGAGAGAGAGAGAGAGAGAGCCATGTAGAGGCACAGAATGATGTTGGTGCTGTCAACTATAATGCTTTTTGTAACATTTGACCTTGTCTCAAGAAACTGACATGATTTTTAAGAGCATCCTCTCCATTTCTCTCTCCCTTCCTTTCTTTTTCCTTTCCTTTTCATCTCCTCTTCATTCTTTGTAGTCCTGGGAGTCAACTCAGGATCCCTCACATTTTGAACAAACACACTACTATTAAGTTATGTCTTATGCCCTTAACAGGAAATCTATCTATAGAAAAATAGTTCATATATATATATATATATATATATATATATATATATATGACAATTGTTTTAGGAGCATGATGCATAGATATACCATTGACCAGACAGGCAATATAGTTGGGAAAATATGGGATTTAGGATTAGCAAGATATGTTTCAGCTATTTGGACTTGCTTTTGAATGCTGAAAGGAGGACTTATATTATTCTGCAAATGTAATGGTTTTGTGCAAAAAATAAGTAATGCTTTGTGCTGTGCTAATCCCATTGTCTAATGAGTTCAAGTTAGAAGAGCATTCATAATACATCTATGGCAGGGAGCCCAGCATTGGAAAGCTTTTTAGTATACCTAATGTTGAGACCTCTGGTAAGGGATATTTAAATGACAGTGGCTAACTTGGCTGTCTGGGATGCTTGCGGTGTGGAGACATGTATGGCTTGGCCTTCAGGCTTCTGTGTATGTGAGCTTGCAGTGAAGCTGAGGTCTGCAGAACCAGTGTCAGTTCCTCAGTTAACCTGAGAAAAGGCCTACCTTGAGGAAAGGCCTACAGTCCGAACGTCAAAGGTCCTAGGAATGAAGCCCACTGGTGTCTTCATTTGTCTGTCTCAGTCCTAGAAAAAAAAAGCTTCGTTCTTTAGAAACTCCAGAAAGCAGACAAACGTGGCCATACGTCAGGTAGCATTCTGGTCCTGAAAGGTTTATCTGGTTTGAATCAATGTTCTAATCAGAGGCTGATGATATAGGATCAGGCTCCAACTAGGAGAGTCCACTTGTAGGGTCCTCACTAAAGACAGAGTGTGGCATATATCATTCCGCTTAACCATTGGTGCCATTTGTACTAGAGAGCATTGTATTCAGATCATTGTTCACCCCCTCAAGATAATGTGACAGAGGACACTTAGGGAAATGCTCTTTTAAGCATACTTTCCCTGCTAGGTCCTTGTAGAGAGTTTCCAGGAGGAACACTTGGTTCCAAGGATTCTTTTGGACAGTCCTAGAGGATCAGCTACATCCCGTGAAAGCTGTGTTAGCCAAATTTCCTCTGGCTCTGCAACACCTGGGAAGGTCTCTAGATCCCTGTGGGAAGCTCTCCTACCTTTGAGCACTTCTGCATTTCCCAGCTTACTTACAGTTGCAGCAAGCAGCTACAGTTACTGTTATTAACTGTTCTTGGCAGGGATTTAACTCCAGAAGGGGAAATTAGAGAGCAGATTTGGAGCCTAGGGTTGAGGTCTGGGAATGAGGCAGAGGCTAGACAAGACAGGCCTGGGTTTGTGGGTATAGAAGTTCTTGAGATCAATTAGGCACCACATATGGTGTAATTAACTGTAGCCTGCTACTTGCTACTGGGTGGGTAGCCTGGAGAGGTCTACAGTAGGAGGCAGGTCCAGAAGGTCAGAGGTAGAATGAGATATATCTGAAACAAGGTTAGGCTGAGGAAAAATGGAAGGCCTGGCATTCAGGAATGAATTTGAAGTCCTGGAGAAGATTCCATGAGGGTCAAGACTGAGGTAAAAAGTCGGACTCATCATAAAGGGACTAAACAGATGAGCCTTGGCGGTTGGGAAAGTCAAGGTAGAAAATACTCAGCCATGGTGCATGCCCATGAGTCTGTGGATGTTGGACCTTTAGGGGCTAAGTGAGTACACTGGAGATCACAGTGGCTTAAGGCAATAAGATGATATTTAGAACCATTGTATAACAGCGCTAGCTACGGCTTCCCTAAGCAAGTCAAGACTGATTTAGGATGAAGCAAGAAGGATGTTAGAAATAAGTTTGAGGTTGCAAAGAGAACACAATCCAGTTAAAGTGCATCATCAAAGCGCATCGAGGTTTCTTCTCAGAAGGGTGTGTTACTCACAAAGGTGGGTGAGCAACCACACCTGCACAGGAAGTGCCCTTGGTTTGTATTCTAATCAGCTGCTGACTATGTCTTGTCCTCATTGGCTGGGATTTGACCTGACGGCTTTTTTGAGAGTAGATCATTTCAAAGGAATTGAGACAAATCATGAAGATGAGCAGGGCAGTGAACCACTAAGATTTGATGATGCAAGACAGGGCATTTGCATAAAATCAGGCTTACACCGGAAGGATGAAAACATTTGTATAAAGGTTTTACCAGATGGAGAAGGTAAAGAGATTTGAATTATTCAAGTAAACAAAAAAGTTTTGCAGTATGTCAGGACAGTCTAATATTTAATGCTTCTTCTAAGATATGAAGATGAAAAAGCATTGACTGTGTCTGGCTGGGACATATTAAATTTATGGCTGAGACAGACACAGTCTCAAACATGGGACCCTTATGGGCACCACTGCCACATATGTGAAATCACAGGTTTTTTAGTGTGGGTATATAAAATGAGACCTTATAATGATATTTCCCACTTTTTCTAGATGGCTTCATACACTTAGTGAAGCCCAAGAAATCAGTTTTCTGTCTGTATTCCCTAGTGTACCTCATTCGATGCTGGATTTACACTCATCACACATGCTTTTAAAAAACAGGATATGATCTATTAATGTATCATAAATATTGGCTTTATTGAAAGTACTGAAGTTCTGATGATTTTTTAGTGCTGCTATTTTGAATTTTCTATTTTCTTTTTAATCAGTTGACTTTCAGCAAGCTAAATTTCTTTTTATGTGTTTTAGTGTGGGCATAGTTTTTTTCCCTTTGATTACGTTTTTATTCAAATAGGCAGTCTCTATTGGCTCTCTGGAATGAAGCTAATTTTAATAGTTTATGCAGCAGGCTTTTTTTTTCCTGGGGTAGGTTTCTTTTCTGCTTGTTTTCTTGGTAACCACAAACCTTTCCCCTGCAGGTTTCTTGACATCTTCATGCTTCCTTTCTTCCCTGCCGATAGCCGGCTTCTCGTCTGCAGTCCCCCTGCTGCAGCCTGCTCCAAGTTGGCTGCCAGTGCGTGGCTGCTGTTTCCGGCTTTTCACATGGAGTTTGTGATTTCTGGCCTCGAGAAGAATGGCATTCCTGTGCATAGTCTTTGCGTCAGGGTTCAGCTTCAACATGATCCTCAAGTTCGTCAGTGGATTCTTCTTCGAGACTCTATGTTGAATCTCCTTGCATGGTGCTTGGAGGGCTCTTTGGATCTCTGGGATTTTCAAGATTCTGCTAAGATCTGAGTTCATCATCTTGTGCATGGCAAGGTCATAGTTACTCTTGAGGAAAGCAGCCTTCTATCAAGTGTCATACAACTCATTTAACTTCCGGAAAACACCTTGAGTCCAAAAGCAGAGACCTCCCACATGCCCACCAGTTTTAAAATGTTCAGCCTGATTACATTAAGCAAAAGTAATACCAAGGATGTTTTTGAAGGCCTTATGAAACCATTATCTTCATTGTATATGACACAGTGTCCCAGTGCTGGCTCTATGTCTGTTCTCACTTTGTCCTTTTGCCAGCTCTCATTTTGTGAGAGGTATAGACATTTTTGATGTCATTCCAAGCTTTAAGTTTCTGAAGCAGCCTCCTTGGTCTTCTTTTAATCTTCGACCTTATCTTCAACCACCAAACACAGTTCTGAAACTCCCTTAATTGGCAGACCTTTACACATCACCAAAGCTGGTAAGGCACATCGATTTTTTCGGGGAGGGGTTGTGTTCACCCTGTGGTGCCAACGATGCCAGGTTTTGGTTGTTGCACACATATGGCCCCCATGACACATATTTCCAAAGGCACCCTGGCCAGAACAGTGGACTGGGTCCCACCACCTCACACTCTTGAAATTCAAGTCACAGCTCTACTAGTACCCCAAGACTTAGCACTGGTCTGACCTGCTGATTCTGTGAAAGGACAGAGCTGTCTGTTGTTTTTCCTCAAGTTGGTGTGAACAAACTTCACAATATGCAGTCTAATAGAAGCTTTGAACACAATCGGCAAAGTGGACGTTATTGCCAGATGACTCTTTCAAGGTACTCGAATAAGAGGGGTAAAGCACAAACCATGACAGGAGAGGAGAAGGCTGTGCTCCTCTCTTGGTATAGTATTTTGTTTGTTTGTTTGTTTCATTTTGTTTTAAGCTCTTATTTTAGGGCTGAGAATGTAGCTCAGGGGTAGGACACTCATCCAATATGCATGCAACCCTGGACTCATTTTCTCGTCCCAAAAAAATCAAAAAGTTGGAAGTTTCCTTATAAAGATATTGACAAATTACTCTGATTAGAAAATATTCTATTTATACTTACAATTATCTAAAATGGAAACATATCAATACCTTTTTCTTTGTTATGGTATTGAGGGAATATTGAAATGGGGTTTACTATGTTGCCCATGCTAGCTTTGAGTGTTAAACATCCTGTCTTGACCTCTGTATACCAGGATCAGAGTTATAAAGCACCAAACACAAGTAAAGAATAGATTTCAATAAATACTTCCCATGTTTACTTTTCTACAGACTGGGGGTGCTGGAGCATGCTTGTATGAAATAATTCCCACACTCAGGAGAATTGCAAGGTCCAGACCTCCCTGAGCAAGTCTGTGTTTCATAGTGAGAATCTTTCTCAAGAAAACCAAAAATAAACCACAAGGATAGCACATTCATATATACAAGAACTAAAAGGCACACATCTCAGGAATTACTAGACAAAGAAGTAACGTCTTCACTTTTACTAGATGTCAAATTACTCTCAAGTCGCTGCTTCAGCTCCCCTCCTGAGGTGAGCCTGAGGAGTCTCTCTCCAGCTCTCTAACATCTGCATTTTCTGACTGGTTAGTTTCTGGCAGATTGATGTGTATGCAATGGTCTGCTGTGGATGTTCTGGTTTTTGTCTCCTACTTACTGTGCCTGGGAGCCTCCTTCCTGCTACGTGGTTCTCTGGAAGCTGTTTGCTCACAGTTCTCTGCTATCTGGCAGTTTGTGTTTCCTATTGGATGGGGATCACCTTTGAGACACTGGGTCTTCATCTCATGTCAGTCATGGTCTATGCATCCCAGTCTCTGACCACCCTTTAGTTTTTTCAGGTTGTTGTTTGAGGCTGTATTTTTTTTCCCTCCATCTTTATTAACTTGGGTATTTCTTATTTACATTTCAATTGTTATTCCCTTTCCCGGATTCAGGGTCAACATCCCCCTAGCCCTCCCCTCCCCCATCTATATGGGTTCCCCTCCCCATCCTCCCCCATTACCACCCTCCCCTCAACAATCTCGTTCAGTCTTGGCAGGACCAGG